>NC_132895.1:1608891-1746391 GCF_030463535.1 Salminus brasiliensis | reverse complement strand
AATACGTGAGTGTGTGAGGGGCCAGAAACCCTGCTGGGAAAGAAGAGAGAGAGCGTGGCACTGGCTGTCGCGCCTTAATAAAAGCCTTCGCTAAAAAGGTGAAACTGCTGTGATTCGTAATGAAACCCAGTGAAGGAGTCCATTAGGGCTTCATTAATAACCTGTACACACTCTGCGGCGCTGGGATGCCGCTGCCCGGAGGAGATTTTCTGCTCTGCTTTTCATCAGTCTTCCGAAAACCACATCAGTTTGGTTCCCGGCTCGCAGTCTTCTGGCTTTCTCCAACATCTAAATAACATGAGCTCATCTGTTTGCTGCCGCCAGTACCAGCACAGCGCTTCAGCTGCATCTCTGAGTTGTTGTGCTGGAGACTCCACACGCAATAACACTGCGGTTATTCTTAGACGGCCTGTTTGCACGAACCACATGTTTGGCTGATGACACTTTTTTTTTTCTCACATCTCAAACGTAGATCTTGCAGTATTTCTGTATTTGGGAAGCAGATGTTTGCTTCTGAGCCGCTCTGCAAAATGAGGAATCTGACAGTTTGCCCTTTTCACTAAGTTCCTTCTACACTTACCAGAAAAGCTGAGAGCACAAAACACGGCAACAAAGGCCGGAGATGAGCTGGTAGGCTGCACCTGTGTGTGACTGGCTTAATGACGCCGGGCTCTGGAGTGCTAAAAAGGGAAACTGACAAGATTAGCAAGATGGTGTTTGATAGAAGGAATGATGGTGGTTTACTGGAAACGTATGGTGTTTGAAAAGGAGTGATGGTGTTTGATGGAGAATGATGGTGTTTGGTGATAAATGATGGTGTTGGATAGTGATGGTGTTCAATAAAGAAAAACAGTGTTTGATGAATAATGAATGTGTTTGGTGGAGAATTAATGTGTTTGGTGGAGAATGATGGTGTTTGGTAGAGAATGATGCTGGAGAATGAGGGTGTTTGGTGGAGAATGATGGGGTTTGGTGAATAATGATGGTGTTTAGTAGAGAATGATGGTGTTTGGTAGAGAATGATGCTGGAGAATGATGGTGTTTGGTAGAGAATGATGGTGTTTGGTGGAGAATGATGGTGTTTGGTGGAGAATGATGGTGTTTGGTAGAGAATGATGCTGGAGAATGAGGGTGTTTGGTGGAGAATGATGGTGTTTGGTGGAGAATGATGGTGTTTGGTAGAGAATGATGGTGTTTGGTAGAGAATGATGCTGGAGAATGAGGGTGTTTGGTGGAGAATGATGGTGTTTGGTGGATAATTATGGTGTTTGGTAGAGAATGATGGTGTTTGGTAGAGAATGATGCTGGGGAATGATGGTGTTTGGTGGAGAATGATGGTGTTTGGTGGAGAATGCTGGTGTTTGGTGGAGAATGATGCTGGAGAATGAGGGTGTTTGGTGGAGAATGATGGTGTTTGGTGGAGATTGCTGGTGTTTGGTGGAGAATGATTGTGTTTAGTGGAGAATGAGGGTGTTTGATAGAGATTGCTGGTGTTTGGTGGAGAATGCTGGTGTTTGGTGGAGAATGATTGTGTTTGGTGGAGAATGATTGTGTTTGGTGGAGAATGATTGTGTTTAGTGGAGAATGAGGGTGTTTGATGGAGATTGCTGGTGTTTGGTGGAGAATGCTGGTGTTTGGTGGAGAATGATGGTGTTTGGTAGAGAATGATGGTGATTGTTGGTAGTGATGGTGTTTGGTGGAGAATGATGGGTTAGGTGGAGAATTATGGGTTTGGTGGAGAAAATTTGGCTGAAAAATAATGGCATTTAATGGTAAATGTTGGTGTTTAATTTAGACCAATGGAGAGAGAATGATGGTTTTGGTGGAAAATGGGAAATCTGATGAATGGTGGTGTTGGGTAATGGTGGTGATGGTGGTGAGTGGGAATTGTGGTTTTCAATGCTGAATGATGGTGTTTGGTTGGGAATAATGAAGTTTGTTGAACGAATAAATAACGTTTGTTGTAGATGAAAGGTGTTTTCTGGAGGACGATGGTTTTTGATAGTGTTGGGTGGAGAACTGTCCTATTTGTTGGCTCATTGATTGGTGTTAAAACAAAGAATGTTGGTGTTTGTTGCAAAATGATGGCTGCAAATGAAAATTCTGGGTGGCGTTCATGTTCTGCATGGTGCATTACAGACATATGGAAGCTGAGAATGCTTGGTCTATTTGACTGAGAGCTGTTGCAGGTCCTGTCACCTGCTAGAGCTTCCACATCAGCCATGAGAACTGGGTTTCAGACTTGGAGGTAAACAGGCGGAGGCAGTTTCAGTGACAAGTTTAGGTCCGTTTTAAATGACGTGGAGGTAAGCCAGCGCTGTGCTGAATGTTAATCGTGCTGCCAGCTCATTTCTGACTCTACCCCTGAGACATTGTGCTTGATATTTTGTCAGTATGCTGTCAGACACTATGAAAACAAAACGGATATTTAATTTAGACACCCCAGCCGCCAGCCCGCCTGCTTGATTACTTGCTGAGTGACTGCATGATGGGGGCCTGCTGCATCACAAACTGTCAGACTGGCAGAGCAGATGGACCAAGTCAAAGTCACAAGCACTGAAACTTCTGAGGAGGAAAGGAAAGTTGGAGATACAGACGCACTAGTTTTCCAGGCCGCTCTGATTAATAATGAAATAAACGACCATCACAGAGACGCTGCAGAGAGACGAGCAAACTCAGTCAACATAAGGAGCAGTGAGTAAACCCAGGAGGTGCATGGAGAAGATGTGGAGGCTGCATTAAATATAAATGTGGGATTGACTCGACGTCGCAAATACATGCAAATATGGAACATTCAAATATTCATCATTTCATCATTTCAGTCCCAGTTTGATCATTTCTTCAATATGGGCTGCTGCTAATACTGCTAATGCTGCTAACGCTGCTAATTCAGTTAATGCTGTTTATGGGATATTATATAATAAAATATGAGAAAACTAGACGTTGATCTGCACTCAAAATTAGACCTCCAGCCCCGACATTGGCCATCTGATCCCAGGCTTTTAATGAAGTCTCATTTGAGCAGAGCCCTCCTGACAAACAGCCTAGTCCTCGTCTACTCCTAATCTGCCAGGAGCGACAGATGGAGCCATTCAGACCGAGCGGGAGAAGAACTTCTGTGGACAGAGAAGAAGCAGCTGATTAAAATCTCAGCTGCCGTTCTTCTCGTCTGTCCAGTTTTATCATGCTGGTCAGACAAGAGGGAGAAATAAAAAGCTCATTAACAGATCCTTGCACGTCCTTGGCTGCACATGATGATGATAAGCCTGTGATTAGGCTGTGATTTAGCCTGGATCACTTCAAGCATTGAAATACAACCTTCACCATATCTGTCCTTCAGCTCTTCTGTACAACACAACCAAGCAAATGATGGTAGATGTAGGTGTTTGATGAAGCCGGACGGTGTTTCTTGGTAAATGTAGGCGGTTTAATGGAGAATGGTGTTTGATGAAGAATTATGGGGTTTGTAAGTCTAGATGTTTAATAGAGAATGGTGGTGGTTGGTGGAGAACGATGGTGTTTGGTGGAGAATGTTGGTGGAGAATGATGGTGTTTGGTGGAGAATGTTGGTGAAGAATGATGGTGTTTGGTGGAGAATGTTGGTGAAGAATGATGGCGTTTAATGTAGAATGTTTGTGGTTGGTGGAGAATGATAGTGTTTGGTGGAGAATGTTGATGGAGAATGATGGCGCTTTTTAGAAAATGATGGTGTTTGGTGGAGAATTATGGTGGAGAATGATGGTGTTTGGTGGAGAATTATGGTGCTTGTTGGAGAATTATGGTGCTTGTTGGAGAATGATGGTGTTTGGTAGAGAACGGTGGTGTTTGGTGGAGAATGATGCTGGAGAATGAGGGTGTTTGGTGGATAATGATGGTGTTTGGTGGAGAATGATGGTGCTTGTTGGAGAATGATGGTGTTTGGTAGAGAATGATGCTGGAGAATGAGGGTGTTTGGTGGATAATGATGGTGTTTGGTGGAGAATGATGGTGTTTGGTGGAGAATGGTGGTGTTTGGTGGAGAATGGTGGTGTTTGATGGCGAATGATGTTGGAGAATGATGGTGTTTGGTCGAGAATGATGGTGGAGAATGATAATGCTTTTTAGAGAATGATAGTGTTTGATGTAGAATGATGGTGTTCTGTAGTGCTATGTAGATAGCACTTGTTGAAGATCTATGAGGTTTGGTTGAGAATGGCGTTGTCTTGGTGCTGATTGTGTTTAGAGGAATATTTGTTGGTGTTTTAAATTGACTTTCTAGTAGAAAGATCTTTATTTTGACTTTGTTTAGAATATGCAGCAAACCATGATTTGCCTATTCTTCTCAAATTACAACCAGGTGCTCTGAAGTGTTTCTTTTTATATAACAGAATCTGATTAGTGTTTCTTGGTTCCTTTTTTGCTGGGTAATAAAACGGCAGTGGGAAAAATCACAGTATGATGTAATTGCTTTTAAACATCTACCCTATAAAACTTCCCCACTCTTCAGTTTTATAGAGATTTGTGTCTCATTCTCAGAATTAGAGGAAAATGGCTGTAGAAGAACATGGAGACATGCACTAAGTGTACAGGCCCTCCTACTCTCTCCTTCAGGACTGAACTGAAGAACAATGGATACAGTTATCCGTGGCCTCCTGACAGACCAGTGAGGCTTTCAGTGTTTCCAGAAGGCCACAGCAATGTTTCCTCCAGTTTTTGGGACACGGTCAAATGCCTGTTAGTGTGTTGATAGAGACCGAAGTAAGCACACACACACACACACACACACACACACACACACACACACACACAAAACTGTTGGCTGATCATTGGGTCTCCATACAGTTATACACATCATACAGTACCATATGTACCATATGCATTACACTGTAAACATAATTTAGTATAGATAATAATAATAATAATAATATGTCCTATATGGATTATTTAGGTTGCCGCTGTACAAACAAAACCTTGTATCTCAATTATTATAGATTTGTCTTTTGTTACCTAATTTGAAAACACCCAGCAGAAACCTGGGAAGTTTCTGAAGTAGTGCAGTATATTATAATGTACAGTAGAGTAAAAACACCTGCATTTACCAAACACCATCATTGTCCAGCAAACACCATCATTCTCCAGCAAACACCACCGTTCTCTGCTGAGGTTTTTCTTGGGTAAATAGCAAAACACTTTTGTAAGTTGCTCTGGATAAGAGCATCTGCTAAATGCCTTAAATGTAAATATAAATGTACTAAACACTATAATACTCAATCACCAATTTCCATCAATGAGCGTTCTTCATCAAACACCATTATTCTCCACCAAACATCACAATTATCTACCAAACACCAATGCTCTCCACTAAACACTATAATTCCTTTCCAAACACCATCACTCCACATCAAACACCATGTTCCACCAAAGACCATCTTCTCTAACACCAAACACCATAATTTTTCTGTAATTATCCATCAATCACCATCATTCTCCATCAATCACCATCATTCTCCATCAAACACCATCATTCTCCACTAAACACCATCATTCTCCACCAACAAACACCACCATTCTCCACTAAACACCATAATGTCCCATCAAACACAATCATTCTCCACAAAACACAATCCTTCTCCATCAAACACCATACATTTTTACAAAACACCATCATTCTCACCCAAACACCATCATTCTCCACCAAACATCACAATTATCGAGCAGACACCACTGTTCTCCATTAAACACTATAATTCCCTTCCAAGTACCACCACTCCACATCAAACACCATGTTCCACCAAACACCATCATTCTCCACTAAACACCATAATTTCCCATCAAACACCATCATTCTCCATCAAACATAAATACATTTTCCTTCCAACAGTGATTCTTCAGTAAACACCAGCACACACACACACACACACACACACACACACACACACACACACACACACACACAGGTAAGCATGTCAGCAGGAGTGTGATGATGCAGTAATAAGGTCAGTCAGCGATACTGTGTGACATTCACTGTCAAACCCAGCAGCTGAATGGCAGTAAGAGGCGGCGTAATCGAGTGTGTGACGTGTGTCACACTGAAGGGCTCGCTCAGTGCGTCTCTCTCATTATAAGGTCAGATAAAGCCAGAGTCTAATAAAGCCCTGCAGAGGGACACGGTCAGGAAGGCTACAGAGCCATGGGTGAACACCGCCTGAACCCAACTGAGATAGCCTGCAGGACAATAGAGCAGTGTGCTGTCCCACTCTCACAGCACACTTCATACAGTAATCTGAACTTCAAGGCTGAACACACACACACACACACACACACACACACACACACAGTGTATCGACTAACTCGAAGGACAGACAAACGTCCTGTCACTGTATTTGACCCATGAGGATGAAAGCAAGGAGAGGAACGTGATACGAGAAGAAGAGCATCAGAGTGGGAGCCAGGAGGCAAAAATAGAGAGAGAGAGAGAGAGAGAGAGAGAGAGAGAGACAGAGAGAGAGAGTACCCCAACCCCACCGACCCCCACTGGTACTCTACATTCTTAAAACAACAGAAATGCCACATACAGTCATGTAAAAACTTAAGTAAACTAAATGGACAAAAGTATTGGGACACCTGCTTTTGGAGGAGCATTGCTGTGAGAATTTGATTGTATTCAGCAACAAAGGTTGATGATGATCACCACCCAACCTCATAATCCCCAACTCCTTAACTCATCCCAGAAGTACTGGACAGAGCTCCACCACCATCATTCCAGAGAACACAGCTCCTCCACTGCTCCACAGCTCCTCAATGTAGGGGGGCTTTATACACCCTCTAGCCCACGCCTGGCATTATTAGGCAGCATGGAGCCAATAGGGTCATGATGTTGATCTGCTCCAGAGAGTCCTATTCTATTGGCAGTACTTCTTCTCTACAGAGACTAGACAAGCTGTGTGTTTGTGTGCATTTGCACATCTGTGTCAGCAATGGGTGCAACTTAAAGCAGCTGAATACATTCATTAGAAGGGGTGTCCACAAATATTTGGACATCTAGAGTTTCAGATGATAAAACATGACTGTATCACTGTAACAGTGAAGGTTTGATACTGGCTAGATTAGGCTTCAGTCCCACAGCTGTGGAGCTCCTGTTCAGGATCCTCTCCTGTTCCTCTCCTCACAGCCACCCCCCCACTCCTGTCTGTCTGGGAAACACACTCTTCTGGAAGTTTCTTTCACAGATGCTCCTGGATACACCGACACAAACACCCAAAGCGGTCCTGCAGCAGAGTTCAGAAGCAGCAACTAAGCCAAGCCAAAGATCTCATATCTCCATCACAGCCTTGAAAACAGGATGTTGAGAACGCAGCCAGACAACATGCAAAGCGCATCACTGACAGTGAGACCAGGAGAACCCGGACAGAACCGATCTACAGTGGAGGTGAGGGGAAGCAGACGTCTGAAGCTCTAATAAAAGCTCCTCACAGAAAGTTCTTCACCTAATGGTGATGAAGACGCTGCCTGATGCCTGAGACACTGTTCTACCAGAGTTCTGAGAAGAGTTCGGCTCTAGAACCTGCTTTTAGAACCAGATCATTAAAATGGTGGAGGGATACATTTAGAGCGTCGAGTGAGAAAATAGTCCCTAATAAAAACTTTTAGGATTCCTGGATCTGATCATTACCACTCTAACGAACTCCTTTGCAGATGGTGTTGAGTAGTGGATAACAACACTGCCCTCCTCATGGCGGTCAAGTCAGGTCATACGTATTTGTTAAGCACGACCTGATATTGCAAGGAAACACTCCCTCAGAGCTGGAGGAAGAAACAAGGGCGGATGTGTATTGGTGCAGTGGCCTGGCGATATGATATTTCTTATATATCACGATACTTTATGCAAGATGATATATCGAAAAAAAAATTATCTAATTTTTAAAATTTTAAATACAACCTGAAAAGAAATGTTTACTCTTTATCAGAACAGTGGGATGTGAAGACAGAGTACAACAGTGCCATCTAGTGGGTGGGGTTTAACCACAACACTAAATGAACCACTGTCTTACACCAGTCATTACATCTTAACTATTATTAATTATTATTAAAACTATGATTTAAATAATCTATACTGGGGGGTGGGGGGGTGGTTAGAGTGGTCCAGTGTTCTAATGCGCTGCCACTATGATCTGACAATCACTGGTTCGAGTCCTGGGTCATGCTGCCAACATGCCATCAGCAGCCAGAGTCAAGAGAGCACAATTGGCCTGGCTCTAATAGGAGTGTGTTGATGGCACTTCCTCCTCACATCACTCCTAGTGTGAAGATGGTGGTCAGCACAGGAGCTACCCTGGTCTCTACCCACCCAGTCTTCAGTCTGGGTAGTAGTAGAGGGAGTTCACATGAATGGGGGATTGGGTAATTGACCTTTGTGTGTTTTTGAGAACATAATATCACATACAATACTTGATATATGAATATAATAATATATGAAGCCATCCTCCTCTGGTCCAAAACCACTTATTAATGATTAATAAACGGTATAAAGTCGGTTGCTATGCTCGATTGTGCCGCTATAATCACTTATGAGTCCCTTCATATATCCAGACCACGGTTCAATTTCCCGGCTGGGCAAGCACACCACTCACTACATGCATTGAGAATCAGTTGAAGAATTGATTGTTTTCACCTCAATGTGCAAGAGGACAGAACCGGTCTAGAAAATCAGCAACACTGATAATCAAGATTTCACAAAGTCAGGACCTGCTAGAGACCATGCCGCCGGTTCTGCACTCAGGCATGGCAACCTGTCACAGAGTCTCAAGGTCGGGTGATTCATCACCTTGTAGAGCAGAACATCTGTGCTTCATCCGCCAGAGAAAACCCATTTCCTCTGTCAAAATATCCGCAAGGTTTAAGACATGCAACAGAGGACGAGAGAGGAAGAGAGAGAGAGAGAGTGAGAGAGAGAGAGAGATTCAGCCATAAAGAGGAAGATAGTGGATGAAGCTGTCTGTCCTCTCCTCAGAGGCACTGATGGAGGTAACAGTCTGTGTCCACTCAGGAATCAGCAGCAGCCAATTGCACTGCAGACCTCAGATGTTCCCCCTCTTCTTATACTTCAGTGGTATTCGTTTATCACTTCTCCCCACCCTAGATGTGAGTGCAGATACAAACCACTATCTCTGAGTGAGATTGAGTGGCATTAACGATCATCTCAAAGAACCACGGAGACCTAAAAATTAAAAATTAAAAAATATGTGAAACACTGAAAAGAACCAAGACTCAAATGGACACGTGGAACAACCTCTGAAAGGACTGTCTAAGAACATGGGGAAACTCCTGAAAGATAATCTGACTCCAAAAAAAAACATGAGACTCCCTAAGAACATGGAAAAGAACCACTGAGAAGAACCAAGACTCAAATGGACATGTGGAACAACCTCTGAAAGGACATAAGAGTCAAAGAGGCAAGAGGAAGAATCACTGAGGAGAACCAAGAAGGAAGGACCACTCATTAGGATCAAGATCAAGAAAGACCCCCAAAAGAGCATGAGTCAGAACCACTAGACAGAACCAAGGTTCAAAAGGAGAACCTTCCAAAGATCATGAAGAAGAAACCCTGAGAGGAACCAAGACTCAAAGGGGCAAGAGGAAGAAGAACTGAGGAGAACCAAGACAGAAGAACCACTCATTAGGATCAAGATCAAGAAAAAAACCCAAATGAGTGAGATGGAACCAAGGCTCAAAAGGAGAACCTTCCAAGGATCATGAAGAAGAAACCCTGAGAGGAACCAAGACTCAACGGGGCAAGAGGAAGAATCACTGAGGTGATCCAAGACTGAAGAACCCCCTCATAAGAATCAAGATCAAGAAAACAACCCAAAAGAGCATGAGTGAGAACCGCTAGACAGAACCAAGGCTCAAAAGGAGAACCTTCCAAAGATCATGAAGAAGAAACCCTGAGAGGAACCAAGACTCAAAGGGGCAAGAGGAAGAATCACTGAGGGGGCAAGAAGAAGATTCACTGAGGAGAACCAAGACAGAAAGACCACTCATAAGGATCAAGATCAAGAAAGACCCCCAAAAGAGCATGAGTCAGAACCACTAGACAGAACCAAGGTTCAAAAGGAGAACCTTCCAAAGATCATGAAGAAGAAACCCTGAGAGGAACCAAGACTCAAAAAACTCCATAAGAGCATGAAGAAGAACCACTGAATGGACCAAGAACCAAGACTTAAGAGAGGAAAATTCTAAAAAAGCCTAAAAGCCAAGACTCAGCAGGAGATGGCCCTCGCTCCTCTGGAAGTTAGGAAGCAAGTAGGACAAATTTACGAGGAAGCCTAAACAGCTGCTCAGGGATCAAACAGAGGAAAGATTGGGGAGAAAACTGATGGGGAAGTCTGTAAATATGTGGAGGACTACAACAGCAGGACATTATACATCCAATGTAACTATATTTAGGATATGAGGAACCATGTATGACGTCTAGTCATCTTCTCATTGGCATGTCATATGACCTAAGAAGGAAGTGACCTAGCAACACACTTAGTGACTGTGCTCATAAAGTCATTACCAGCAGACATTTCTGAGAAGAACCAGGAGAGTAATATTAGACCTTCAAGATTAATATCAGAAAACGGTTATTATAAAGCACTAACACACACCTAGCCTCGGCTGTGGAAGTGACACACCTGAGATCTGTTTAATATTAATGTCCAGCAATAATAATAATCATAATAACACACAGCTTTTTTACATCCTGTCAACAAATACACCAGTGCCGCCTTCTGGAGGAGCTGGAGCAGCTTTCCAAGCGTTTACTGCAGTAAAAAAAATGCCCGAGACAGTCACTGCGTCTTCATTACATTCCCTGGGAGAGCGCTCTTTCTCTTCTGAATGACGAAGTGCTGCGTTCTTACCTGGGATGACCTCGAACAGAAACTTCCCCGCCTCCTCGCCGTTGCTGGGATGCTCCGTGACTCTGTTGCCAGGCAGGAAAATGGTCCCCTAGAGGAGACAAGAGGCAATGGAAATGGAAAATAAGAAAATGCATAATTTTACACTGCTGAGAAACCGAGCTACAGTCTGATATTCCATTCCAGAAACAACATCGAGAGTCAGGGGTTTAATAACAGTAACAGCATCTGTCCCAGAAAACGTGAACTTTTGGGGTGCAGCTTTAGATAAACAACATGAGTGAGGGCTCAAGCTGAGTTAACCAGATTTATACAATTACAATAATCAGAGAAGATCAATTAAAAAGTCTTTAATCTGATTAGAGATGTTCTTTGTTCTGTTCAAACTGCAGAAACTTGTGAAACTGCAGAAAGTGAAAGAAGCACAATTACAGTGAGAACCTGCCTAAGAGCATGAAGAACACCTGAGATTAACCAAGACGCAAAAAGAGGACACTCCCTGAGAGCCGAGGAAGAACCACTGAGAAAGAATTTTAGAACTCAACCCAGGCTCATAACCTAATCTAAAAGGGGGATCACTTTTAGAGAACGGACCACTGAAAGGAACCATAAATAAATAAATGGAAAGTTCCTGAGAGCATCAGAAGAAAATCACTGAGAAGAACTAAGACTTAGAACCACCTAGGAGGAGCAAAGATTAAACTTCCGGAGAGCACCTGAGAACAAACAGTATGAGGAAGAACCAATAAAAGAAGGCAAGACTTAGAAAGAGGAACGTCTCTATGAGCACAAGGAAGAACCATTGAGAAGAACCAAGACTCAAAACGAGGAAACTCATTAACAGCATGAAGAAGAACCATCTGAGAGGAACCAAGACTCAAACAGTAGATCCTCTAAGAGCACAAGGAAGAACCACTGAGATGAACAAAGAAGAAACTCCATAAGACCATGGGGAAGAACCACTGAGAAGGACCAAGGATCAACAATATGAGACTCTGAAATAGAGAACCTCCATATGAGCATGAGGAAGAACCACTGAGAGGAACCTCGGAACCCAGAGGAAACGTTGCCCTTTCGGATGGATGGCAAACTGAGGCCGTTTACATACAAATTCTGATGTTATGGGGCCTAAAAACTCCCCATAATATCATCCGTTGTTGCCCATATATACCTCACTACACATCAGAACCAGAGTTAAATGACCTGTGAGTCTTAAACTACTCCTGGTGGGTGTAAACGAGTCCTGCAGGAGTTTTAATTGAGCCTCAGCGATCGTACCGTGAGCCCATTCTCGCATGAATGATGAATAGCCTCAGTCTCGGAACAACAGAGGCCCTGTGATTAATTCTGCACATGCTGGAGCAGTGATTTCATATTAATCTCTCTTATGGAAACACTGCAACACTGCACGTGCTGACGGACGAAACCACGCAGGGAACAACTGCAGTGACACCGAATACCCCCAGCGACTCAATACGGCACGCTCTCATTAGCCAGCAGGGCTGGATGGAGAGGAGATTAGATTATCCCATCCTCATCTCCAACTCAGGCCTGATACTGTACGCACAGCTCAGAGCATATGCCATCTCTGGGTTACAATCAGTCCATTAATAAGACCTCCGGATTAGATTACTAATAATGTACAATACATAATTCATATCTTCTTACTGGCAGTTTAGTCAGAGACAAAGACCGAGACTGGCATGTTTAGCATAAGTTTCGTAGTTTAATCAGAACATAATCGGATTATTCGACTTTTACATTTACATCAATGGCATTAAGCAGACCCTCTCATACAGAGAGACTTCCAGAAGTGCTTCACTGTCCAATCAGAGATAATATAGAAAAGTCTAGAGATACCTCAACGCTAAACGAGGCAAGTTTTGTCGGACCGCCACCGACTGCCTAAATCATCAATGGCATTTCAACAGTGGGGGGTTTGGGACCAAATGATCTCCTCTGTGGTATAAAATGACCTCTATTCTGTTTCCTGTAGCATTTCCTGTGACACTGCCTGGCAAAGGACTCAACCCTCAAAGCCGGTCAAGCTGTAGACCACAAACTTCCTAGTGTTTAGATGTGAAGGGTCCAAGACGTCATCGACATGGCTTGTGGCTAATGCTACAGTATTGATGCTGGTTGAGTGCCATGAAAGTGAGGCTAATGGTGTGGTAGCAATGCTGGGTGAGGCTGGGGGCCAGTGTGGTAGCAAGGCCAACAACGTGATAGCAATGCTAACACAGCAGTAGAAATGCCAACACTCCAGTAGCGATGTTGGGCGAGGCCAGTGACCGGCACTGTAGCGTGATTAATGCCGAGACAGCAGTGGTAACTCTGATGTTAATGCCATAATAGTGATGCTAATGCCTGCAGTGATGAGCAAGATGAGCCAGTGGTCACCCGAGTAGCAATGCTAACACCGCAATACTGATGCAAATGCCTCAGTAGCAATGCTGGGTAGTGACGTTAGGCAAGGCTGGCAGCTTTTATGACTTGTAAGACTTCCACTAAATAAAAGGCATTAATGTTTTGGTTACTAGAAAGCATCAGACCTTCTTTGAAGACCTTTGAAGGCCATGTGGGTTCATGAGTTCCACTATAATGGCCAGCAGAAGCACCCTGTGAAAGGTAAGGCCAGCATTATCCACTTTAAACCAAAGCAGCATGCTGACCACCATTACTCCATGACCTCTGCTCCTGTCCTCTCAGACACACTCAGCATGAGGCAAGGTGACCCGGGCTGCTGTTCGGCCTCCGTAAATATTTACAAGATCTGAGAGCTGCTTTCCTGCTGACCGGGTGCTTTTTTATGAAGCTGAACTGAACCACCTGAGGTAGCAGAAACTCTACCTTCCGCCCATGTGAAGCTCATTAATGGAGCTTGTAAAAATGTGGCCGCGATGAAGGGGCTCAGGCCCGTTTGATGTGGGCTGTTGCTGTTGCTGCTGCTGCGGCTGCGGCCCCGGAAGCAACATAACGGAGCTACGAGTGACTCTCGCAAAAGCCTTTCAATTAAAGCCATTGTTGTCACCCACAGGGCAAGTGGAGCAGAGGCTGACGCAAGCAGCCGGCCAGCAGAGGAGCTAAAAACACACAGCTTCAAAGTCCTGCTGTTGTCCAGACTAATATGTTGTATCAACAAGCGTGATACTGATACTCCCTGACAAGCAGCGCTGTGCAGTCCTCGGCTTCTGAGAACATGATCTGCACGTCTGTTGGAGTGGTGATTTGTTCAAACACACACAGTCTAAACATACATGGATCAACCAAATAAACAGTCTGTTGTAAGTGTGTGTGAGTGTGTAAGGAATGCTGTCCTGGAGGAAGTCCAGTGTTCCCAGTCTGCATCCAGTACCTAGTTGATCTAATCAGTCCTACATTAAAGTAAACCAGGTGAGCTGCTGGTCAGCACCTAATGCTCTCCTAATTAACACCTTAATAACCTAGTAACTGACCAACGGCACATTCTGACTGCTTTCTGGTTTATTCTAATGTTATATAGAGTTAATTACAGTTAGACACTCTCACAGACCACTGACTTTATGTTTATTTGGGTTTATTCTAATGTTATATAGAGTTAATTACAGTTAGACACTCTCACTGACCACTGACTTTATGTTTATTTGGGTTTATTCTAATGTTATATAGAGTTAATTACAGGTAAACACTCTCACTGACCACTAGCTTTATGTTTATTTGGGTTTATTCTAATGTTATATAGAGTTAATTACAGGTAGACACTCTCACTGACCACTAGCATTATGTTTATTTGGGTTTATTCTAATGTTATATAGAGTTAATTACAGGTAGACACTCTCACTGATCACTGACTTTATGTTTCTTTGGGTTTATTCTAATGTTATATAGCACAAGGGTCTATATGTGGGTCTAAACTTCAATTACTTTCAACCACAGAATGTCTAGTTTTATAGGAAATAAGAACACTACTACTACTACTACTACTATTTTTATTATTATTATTATTATTATTATTATTATTATTATTATTGTTATAACTAAATACCAGTTTAAACGGATGTGCTGCTGGAAGCGCTTCCTCTCCAGTGGAAGATGTAAAGAAATTCCTTCTGGCTCTTTCACACAACAAACAAAAACAAACTGCAGATGGAAAACTGCAGCCTGGGACACGCTGGGGCTGATTAAACATGAGGATTCTCATGGAAGATCACAGTGAAGAGCAGATTACTGATAACGTGACACAACTGAGAGTCACTGTTCCTCAGTTCTTCATACCAGTGTGACATAAATATTTACCCTTCACCCTCATCACAACCAGCCATGAGAACATCCAGCATTGGACATCCAGCAATGTCTAGAGTTATTGCTGTAATTCTGCGACACTTTATGTAATAACATTACTTATGAATATTTCATAACTATAATGTTGTCCAATTTATAGCACTCTGTTCTTTTTCTGACAGATTTCTGATGGCTAAATGTCCCACAGTCGTATAGAGTACCATAGCATCAACCTAGGATACTATTGCAACCACTCAGCAACCCATAACACCCACCTGGAATTCCATTGTACCTGCCTGCCTGGAAAGCACCTAGCAACCACTAGGCAACCACTAAGCAACTACACAGCAATCACTTAGCAACATTATGGCACCAAATCTATCAACCACTAACCAACACCAAACAAAGCCACCAGCTAGGAAACAATAGTGACCATTTCATCATAGCAGTGACAAAGCAACACTCTGGAATATCAGAGCAACCATTTGGCAACACCATCGCAAGCACCTAGCAACACCATAGCAACTTTCTGAGATGCTAAAATAACCATGTAGCAACATCATAGCAAGCACCTAGCAACACCATAGCAACCATCTGAGATGCTAAATTAACCATCTAGCAACACCATAGCAACCATCTGAGATGCCAAAGTAACCATCTAAGAACATCATAGCAGTGACAGAGCAACACTCTAGAATATCAGAGCGACCATTGGGAAACACCATAGCAACCATCTGAGATGCTAAAGCAACCATTTGGCAACACCATAGCAGTGACAGAGCAACACTCTAGAATATCAGAGCAACCATCTAGCAACATCATATCAATCACCTAGCAACACTATAGTAACCATCTAGCAACGTCATATCAATCACCTAGCAACACCATAGCAACCATCTGGGATACTGTAGCAACCATTTAGCAACACAATAGCAACCACTTAGTAACTACCTACCTATCCTTATTTTAGTGGAAATGAGACTGAAGTAGTGACATCGCTATGGTGATCAGAGCAGTTTTGACCCTTTGATGAAGGAAACAGTGTGTTTGAAGTTTGATTGATTGCTGGTATCTGGATTTGAGCTGTATTAAGTCTCTGCTGGTTGGTGTGAACGCAGCTCTGATGAGTCAGGGGGAACTCACATGAATCAGCTGCAGCTTAAACACACTGATGGTTCTCCGTACTCTGCACATTACGTCAGATTTCACTTCAGATAATTCCAGGTCCGCTTTATTTCCCGGCGGAGGGAAAGCACGCCTGCCTGCTGCAGCACGCATGTTCAATCTTGAATGACCAGCATGTTCAGACCAGTACCTTCAGATATCACACCATGGTTCTCATGGGTACTGCTCTACTGAGTGCAGGAGTTCATATCTCAGCATGCCGTCGCACCTCGGTAGTGCCCTCCAGAGCACTGGCAGTGGCCCATTATTGACCGCTGCCATGCTGCGACACTTCAGTTCTCAGTAAAGCTTCAAATATTTGTCCTGGATTAATCACAGGAGGTCAATTTTCATTTATTTTTGGGAAATTTTAGCCGGAGGTTTATTCTTATTTCTTAGTTTTATTAACTTAGTACTGCTTTAGGGTGTCTGGAGAGTAAATACTGGCAAAATCTAAATACTGGTCTTACCATCAGCACACAAATATATATTTAATTGTTTTCTTACAATGTGAGTCTTGTTTTTAATATTCTATCAGAATCTCATGATGAATGGACCAATAGAAATGCTCAAACATGGCTATAGTCATAGGCAGTATAGCAGTGGCAGGAGGGTGGTCAGCTGGTCTGACGTGGCCTGCCGCTGCTATCTGTATTAAACAACTGTATTAAAGTTTACATGGACTCTAACTTTCTGCCAGTATTATTATTATTATTATTATTATTATTATTATTACCACCAATAAACCTTAAATACTTACTCTCATTACATTTACATTTATGGCATTTAGCTGAGGCTTTTCTCCAGAGCGATGTACAGGGTAACTCGTATTACAGAGGTGGGCCAATGTTGTGTTAGGAGTCTTGCCCAAGCGCAGCATATGGTCACCCAGACTGGGAATTGAACCCCAGTCTACTACATGGTGTGGTAGCTCACTGGCAGGTAGTGGTGGTATCTGTTGCGCCACACCAACCACCATTATTATGAGCATCTCTACTATGATTATATTAATTACACTATATTATGATGACATCAGCACACCTGAGCAGTTCAACAGTCTGCAGAACAGATGGTTTAGTGACTTTTATCAATAATTTATAAATAGTCTTACTGATTATTGATTCCTGTAAAGCTGCTTTGTGACAACGGCAGTATATAAATTCTGATTTGATTTTATCATAGACTCTATATATTTCTTTCTGGGAAACCAGTCCTGGGTATTATTTCTGATACACGGTGCCAGGTCAATTAGTTGCCAAGCCTGTTCACTGTTGATGGAGCTTGTTTTATACCAGAAGCAACAGCATGTTCGAACGTATCAATGATTTACACATAAACTTCATAACAGCGTGTTCTCTTTTCATAGCAAGAACCCAAAGTGGAGTGAAGAACATTGACAATCTGGCTTCAGTGGCGCCTGTTAAGGGGTGAACCTATTAGTCAGCGAGTGAACAGTCAGTTCTTGAAGGTGCTGAAGCAGGAACAATAGACAAGTCTAAGAATCTGAGACACTTTGACCAGAACTAGAACCAGACTGTAATGTTCTAGATAGCTGGGTAAGAAGAACATCTCCAAAAGATCAGGCAGGTCTTGTGCGGTGTTCCTTCCAGTATGCAGTGGTCAGTACCTATCAAAAGTGCTCCAAGGAAGGACAACCGGTAAACCGATGACTGGTAGACCTCCATGATGCTCATGGAGGTCCCACCTCACAACCTACAGGACTTAAAGGATCTGTTTCAGAGGCATGAGGAGAACCTACACGATATTAGGCAGGTGGTTCTATGGTATTTACTTTGAAACGGTTCCTTGAGTTGCTGTAGCAACCCATTTTTAAGAGTGTAATCCCAATTCTCAACTTTCTAAACAAATGTCGAGCTGGCTCAGTGACAGTATTCCTCAGAGGAAGACTTGAGAACTTGAGTGGGCGACCTCCAGCCAGGCCCTCTGGGTGTATCAGTAAGCCGCTGTGAGAAACGGATGTGAGTTTGCAGAGACAGTTTAGCCGTCAAGAGACCAAGACCAGGGGTCAGTCTAATGTAACGGCAGGAATTTCCTCTCATAGCCTGAGGGACAGATGGAGGTACAGTGCAGCGAGGGGGACAGATTTCTTGTGTCACTTCTGAGGCTCTCTGGAATTACAGTATCAGTCTCTGGTGGCAGAGCTTTGGCTTTGCGGACGCTGAGTGAGCCGACTTCCTCTACAGGCCAAAAGTAAGGAAGCAGTTTTATCAGTTGGTTTTAAAACACAAGTTGGCAATTAGGTGATTCACGCTCCTAATGAAACACACCTGATTGGGTGGGTGAAGCTGCAGGAGCTTCTGAATAGGGGAATCAGGTGAATCTGATTAGAGCTGCAATAAAACTCAGCAGGAGATCCAGAA
Organism: Salminus brasiliensis; assembly: GCF_030463535.1. Lineage (NCBI taxonomy): Eukaryota > Metazoa > Chordata > Actinopteri > Characiformes > Bryconidae > Salminus > Salminus brasiliensis. The sequence goes on along the minus strand of NC_132895.1, from coordinate 1,727,706 downwards.
GGAGTTTAACTCATTAACACTCACTTACTGAACACATTTAAGAATTATTTTATAAAAAGAATACACCCCGTAACCACCCCCTCCCCACCTTCAACTGTTTAAATTGATATTAAATATATTTTTACGTATTTTTATATATTTTATGTCTTACTTATTGTATTTTATTAACATCTTTACTTGTTCATTCAGTTCCTTTCATTACTTTTATTATAATTATGTCATTATCTTATCACTATTTTAATTATTTCAGTTAAGTTTAGCTTCGGTTTAGTTTTAATGTTCTTTGTTTTAATGTAATCACTTTGTTTTGTTGTCATTAAATCTTATTTAGTCTTATTTATTTTTATGTTGATTTTAATTTAAGTTCATTAAAGTTTTTTAATTTAAGTTTCATAATTTCATTTTTAAATTTCTTTCTACTTTCTAATTTTATTTATTTCCTTTTGATGCATTTTTCTATTTCTGTTCTTATTTATTTTTTGCTTCTGTTACCAAAAAGATCTTAATTGTTTTGTAATTGTTCATTATTCTCTCTTAATTGTAATTAATATCTTTAATTGTCTTGGTTGGTTTTCTCTTATTTATTTATTCTCTTACCTTAAAGTGGATAAAATTCAAATTTAAAAATCTGTCTTACTGTAAAATCTTTTTACTGTAAATGCTCAGCTACAGCGTTGGTGTAGTGGAACAGATAACACCACTTCCAGCCAAGGAGGAGACGGGGGTTCGATTCCCAGTCTGGGTGCGCTACACCAATACGAGACTCCTAACACTACGTTGGCCCACCTCTGTAATACTCGCCCATCAGGCAGAGATAAAGAGAGAAGGATGAGAGAGAAAAAAAGGATGTCAGGAGTGCAGCCTGACGTGACCGCGAGTGCCGAGGGACCTTAAATCCAACAGCCCCCATGGAATCAATTAGGGTGCAGCCATACTGGCGAATGGCTCCATAAAAAGGGCCTTTAACCTTGACTTTGTAGCTCCTGCTCTCAGTAGGAACCACCATTCAGGGTCATTAGTGGCCCATATCTGTCCTGGAACAGCGTCCAGCTCACATCGTAAACTACTGACACTGTAAAAAAAAAAAAAGGATGACTTGATGTAATGAACTCTTGTCCTCTCTCTCTTTCTGTCTCTCTCTCTCTCCAGGCTGTCCAATAATCTGTAGCTCTCTGTCTGTTCTCCTCAGTGGAGAGGCATTAGGAGAGGATCCTGCTGGGGCTGTCTGCCAAGCCAGGGATCCTGCTCATAGAGCTCACTCTCACAACAACAACAACACATCCAATAACGCCTGCTCTGCACATGACTGAAGATAGAAAGGCATCAGACAGTTAAACGTCAGGCAGACATTTTTCACTACGTAATCTTTCAGTTCCGCAAATGTTGTACGTGATACAACCAGCTGTCAAGTACTTGGATAACTGTCTGGTCACATGAAACAATAAATAAATTGTATTAAATATAAAGATCAAAGCAAAAAGGGTCAAATAAACATAACATAAAAAGATTCAGACAAAGATAAGAGGATAATTCAGGGGAGTTTGAGTAATGTTTACCACACTGAAAAACAGCCTGGTCAGTTCAAACTGGTTAAGCAGGTTGAAAACCTTAGCACTAAGCAAGGTTTGGCCAACTTGGCCAGGCTAGGCAACCAGTGAGGCCAGCATGATTATCATTACCACACTGGTCCACCAGTATGACCAGCTTGACCAGCTAACTGGTTGAACAAATTGGCCAAGCTAGATTGACTAGAATGACTAAGCTGTTTAAACACTTGCGTTTGACCTTGAAGATTAGAAGGACTGACCTGATTGATCAACATGACCACCCTAATCATGCAGATTACCAGTATGATCAAACTAGTCGAGAAGTATAACCACCTCAGTCATCAGAAGTCACCAGAAGTCAAAGATCCAACATGCCCTAATGCTGATAACGCACTCTGTGTATCCAATATTATAGTGTTTTGGTGCTGCTGCCTGCCTACCCCCTGGTTCAGGCTCTCCTGCTGTGTTTTATACCCTCCTTTCTGTTTCCATTCTGTTTTCTTTCCCAAGTATTGAGATGGCCTGTTCCTACTGTTCTGCCAGGGGTTACCCAACCTGGCTCTTTACTACTCTACTTTTCTTGCCCCTGTTGCCCCTGGCTTGCTTAAAAGAGACTCAGACCTGGATCTTGGTCAAGCTGCTTTGTGACAACTTTCATTGTGAAAAGTGCAATAGAAATACATTTGAATTGAACTGAATTGAGCATTGAATGTCCTGCAATGTTACCATTGCAAAGCTGGAGAGCCCCAAGTTTGATCAATGGCAGCAAAGCACCAGAGGTGTTAACATAGTACCAAATGCTTCTGGGTTCACAGATAGTGAAGCCACGTTTTTCAGCATTTACAGGACAGAACCAAGCCTTTGAGGCAAAAAACTAATTTTTAAATGGATAAGCATCCACTTCTCACCTTCTCAGATTTGCAAGCAGAACATCACCGCATGCCAAATGCATGTCTCAATTTCTAAAAACTAGTTCAGTCCAAGTCCTGCTAAGGGAGCTCAACCCAATTACTCTGAGTAATCATGTAAATGTTTGATATTTGGCAGATAAAACCATTATGCCGCCAAACTGGCAGGAGAAGTGTGAACAGAAGAGGTTCAGGATTGTGATTAACCTCAACTTTCCATTCCTGACATCATACCAGATTTATTACAACCTATCTGTGGGATTCTCCATCAGTATCTGGCCCAACAGAGAGAGATTAAGTGGTCCTGATGCTTCTTGGCTCCAGGATTAGTAAAAGCATCTGCCTCATGAGCCTTATAGTGACATCGATTCCATCTTTCAAGTGACAAATACAAATAGTGAAGGTAGAATCAAGTGAGACAGTCTTGAATATTCTATTTGAACCCTTGGATTGGAAACAGATGTTTTGAAACCATTCCAAACAGATGTTCTCCAGGTCACCAAATACAGGATTCAGTTTTTACCAGTTGGAATTAGGTCTCAGATGCTGATTCATTGTGTCTATATTAATATTATATTATATTATATTATATTATATTATATTATATTATATTATTTTATACATATAAATAACATTAAAACTAATTCAATTAATTTAACATTAGCTTGACTGGCTATCATTTCTTTGTTTGTATTTCAGTTATTTCTTGCCAATTTAGGACAAAAAGCTTGTTTGGCTTGATTGATATAAGAAGCTCACCAGTTTGTTACAATCAACCCAACTTATGGAATAGGTTCCAACATTTAAACATATTCTGCTCTCGACTGAAATGCTTATGAACTAGCATCAGAGTGGGAATGGAAAAATAATTTGTGGCCTCAATGCATAATCTCAAGGCCACGCCTTATTTAAAGTAACCACCATGTCCCTTAGAAGCTCCATCGATACAGACTCCTGCACTTAACTGACAAAATAAACATTCACTCCCATAATATACACCAATCAGGCATAACATTAGTACCACCTGCCTAATATTGAGTAGGTTCCCCATGTGTCGTCTCAACAGATCCCACCATTTGAGCCATGGACTTCACAAGACATTTGAAAGTGTTCTGTAGAATCTGGACACCTTCGGATATTGCCAGATACTTTAAGTACTGTGGGGTACTGAGCACTGCATAGCAGGAACACCCCACAAGACCTGCATGATGTTGTTGAGATATTCTGACCCAGTCATCTAGAACATCACAGTGTGGTTCTCAGATTCTCTCGGCTTCTAACACATCAACCCTTGAAGAACAGACTGTTAACATGCTGCCTAATGTATCCACCCCTTGACAGAAGCCACTGTAAATTAAGATAATCAATGTTTTCCATTTCACCTGGTACTAATGTTATGGCTGATGGGTGCACATATTACACTCTAATGGTACAAAAGGTTCTTTGAGTGATGCCAAAGAGGAACCACTATTAGTTACCTGAAGAACACATACAGCTTTTCTAGTCCCTGTAGAGAAGTACTGCCAATAGAATAGGACTCTCTGGAGCAGATAAACATCATGAACCTAATGCCAGATGTGGGCTACAGGGGTATAAAACCCCCCAGCATTGAGCTGTGGAGCAGTGGAAGAACTGTGTTCTCTGAAATGATGGTGGTGGAGGAGCTCCATCCAGCACTTTTGGATGGGATGAGTTGGGGATGAATCCTCACAGCAATGCTCCTCCAAAATCTATCAGAAAGCCTTCTTCTCTGGACAGTCGAGACAGTTACTCCAACAAAAGCTGGATCCACCCTTGAATTTGAAAGAAACAATGCACAAGGAGGTGTCCCAATACTTTTGTCCATTTCGTGTACATAATCTTTGTCTGCTTGTGAGCATATAAGTGAACTTTATCCCAGCAGTTTTGAAGGTTCTGCCCTGGAGAGCCAAAGTCCTTCACCATATTCTGGTTTTGCCATCCTAAAACATTGGTTTTAATGGGAGAAGGGCTGATTATTAACGGGGTCTAATTGGGTCAGGAATTAAAAATTAAAACAGTGATTAAAACAGTATGATCAAACTAGTCAAGAATTATGACCACATCAGTCATCAGAAGTCACCAGAAGTCAAAGATCCAACATGCCCTGATGCTGATAACGCACTCTGTGTATCCAATATTATAGTGTTTGGGTGCTGCTGCCTGCCTAGCCCCTGGTTCAGGCTCTCCTGCTGTGTTTTGCACCCTCCTTTCTGTTTCCATTCTGTTTTCTTTCCCAAGTATTGAGATGCCCTGTTCCTACTGTTCCACAGGGGTTATCCAACCTGGCTCTTCACCACTCTACTGCTTGCTGTGATGCTGTCCTGCTCTGGACTTTCACATTGTTTCATTTGTGCCTCACTGCATAACTGTGCATATGACTGTTTAGCTGCATAGACTTTCATATTAACACTGAGCATGTGTGTTACACTCCCTCACACTCTCATCATTTATAGCTTAATGTCACTTAAAAAACTCTCATTAGACAGATCTCTGAACCTTCTTCTCTTCTTCTTCTGTCTCTGTTCCTTTTTCTCTTTATCTCCCTGTGCATGAAAGTCTCCATACTAAACTCATTATGGGAACCTGCTTGGGATTCTCACCTCATTTCTCAAACGGTAGTGGCTTACAGGAGGAAGGGGCTGTATATACTTAAAACTTCCTGGCAGGGGCTGATGCTGCATATCAATGATCACTCACCAATAATAAATGAGCTACTGAGAGGTAGTAGGAGCAGGCCCTGTTGTTTCCTGTTCGTGCTTTAATAAGAATTGTGAGAGTAAAAAAAAAACATTACGATGGCTTTCTGGGCCTCATTCCATAAGAGTTATATGAGGAGGGTAGGGTTTTGAGAAGGACGCTGTTTATGGTTGTACTCTGAGGCACACAAATCCCTCTGGGACACTTTACGGCCTCTTTGCTACTCGCCTTTCTACCATTGTTTTAGAACACAAGCATTATAGTTTCATGGCATTGTTTTGCAAAATAACATATGACGAGTGCCCACAAAGATGCTGCACAGGAATGAAATGCTGATACAGTAAGATCTTGACACAGTTGCTGAGACACAATTTAGAGCCAGAAAACATCACACTGTGCAGTGCAGGGTTGTACAGGGTAACTCTACGACGGGAATTGAGAAAGAGCTTGTTATGGCCTAATGTATGCTCCAACAATCTTTGTATTGGAGGTCTGCCTTACTATTCAACCAAAAATGAGATCTTCTGAAAACAGACATTTTTGTCCTAATAACTAATAACCCAAAAAGATCCAAAAAGATCTGTCCTACAGCATAACACAAAGTATTGTGAACAAGTTGTCTTAGTACATAACCCGAATATATCCTTCAAAACTGCTTCTAATCCAAAGGAATCTTCTGAACTGAGCAAGACTTGTCCTACCACCTAACCCAAACATAATCCCTTGAAAAGAGCAAGACGTGTCTTATTACCCAACCCAAAGATCTTCTGGACTGTTGTGTCTTAGCATCTGACCCAAAGAGATCCTAAGAACAGAGCAAGATCCGACCTACCTCCTAACACAACACAAAGATTGTCTGAATATTTTTTTTCCTAACACCTACTGCAAAAAGGATCATCTGAACATAATAAGATTGGTTCTACAATCTAACCCAAAAGTGATCTTTTTAAAAGAGCAATATTTTTTCAAAAAGATCCAACCACAGATCTTAACACATAACCCAAACCGATCCTCTGAACGAAGCTAAATTTGTCCAACTAACCCAAATATCTATTGAACAGAATGTTCTGTCCTAGCATCCGACCCAAAGGATCCTCTGAAGACTGCAAGATGTCTTAACCCAAAGAAATCATTCACTAAATCACCACTAAAACCAAAGAGGTCATCTGAATAGAGGAAGATTTGTCCTACCACCTAACCCAAACATAATCCCTTGAAAAGAGCAAGACTTGTCTTATTACCCAACCCAAAGATCTTCTGGACTGTTGTGTCTTAGCATCTGATCCAAAGAGATTCTAAGAACAGAGCAAGACTTGTCCTTCAGTCTAACACAAAGTATTTTTTCCCTAACAACTACTGCAAAAAAGCATCTGACCCAAAAAGCATCTTAGCATCTGACCCAAAGAGATCCACTGGACACAGCAATATTTGTCCACCTATCCTTTATATACCTACGCTGAAGTGATGCTTTGAATAAAGGTAAAAAGTGAGCTTCTTTATCCCTCTAACTCAAAAAGATCTGACAAACAGAGCAAAATTGGTCCTACTGTTTCACCCAAAAATGATCCTTCGAAAGGAGAGCAATATTTGTCCTATCAACTAATTTAACGAGGTTTACCAAACCCAAACAACTCATATGAATGGAGTAGGATTTGTCCTACAACTAAAACCAGAGAGGTCATCTAAATAGAGCAACATTCGTCCTACTGTCATGGCATGCTAGGCCAGACCAGGATGGGACGAACACTCGCAGTGATGTTTTCAAAGCAAGGCGATTTATTAACAAAAAACAAGGATACACAAAAGGGTAAAACGAGGCAAACGATGCAGCGACTAAGGCGTATAAACACAAACACAACACAAACGTGGCAAACAAGAGGACGAACTAAAACCGAACCTGGGACTGGGAGTTGAGCTGGCGTGAGCGGCTAGTGCTGGGGGAAAAAACAAAAGGGGACCAGAAAGAAATCCTGCAGGCAGAGCCTGGGCTGAACAGGGGTTAACCTAAACTGAGCTCGAACTGCACTACAATGACTACGGGGGGAGAGCTGGGGGACCAGCTACTGAGCTACAACGGCTAGGCCGACCAAACCTGGACTCGCAGCATACTGCCTTGAGCGAGGGTCGCCTAACTGGGACGAGGGTAGCCAGAGAATCCGGACCGTGAGTGAGGGTCGCCTCGCTGATAACGTGTTTAGCAGGGTGACCTGCTCCTGAATGAGAACACAGAGCAGAATCTGGCCTTAACACACTTCTAACAGTATGGGGAACCTCTTGGGCAACCTTAAGGTCCAAAACAATACAATTATTGGCCCCGAATGGCGGTGTCGAGGCTCCTTAAATACCCCCCAATCCCAGGTGTAACTCATGAACCAAATGAACATGAAACAAGACACTGAATCAAACACATGAACACAAATGAATGAATCGATACGATGAACCAAACACATGAACAAAAAAAAACTACCTACCTTTGAAGATAGCAATATTTGTCCTACCAACTAACTCAACGAGATCCTCTGAACACAGCAATATTTGTCCACCTATCCTTTGAACACATGTTCTGAGGGTGATGCTTTGAATAGAGCATGGACTTCCCTCCATCTAACTCAAAAAGATCCACATAACACAGTCACTCAAAGTGAATTAGATTTGTTTTGTCTTGCTATCTAAATGAAATTGATTGCCTGACCACCTTTGTCCTACAACTTAACCCAAAGAGATCTTCAAATTTCATCCTACTGTGTAACCAAAAGACCCTGTAGACCCTTTGTATTACCATGCAACTCAGAAGCTCCTCCAACAAAACCCAGATTATCGTCTGAAAAGTGTTAGTCCAGTTTTAGCCTATAATAACTCCAGCAAAGATGACCAACATTTCTCGCTAAGATATGATCCATGGAGATCTACCTTGCTTACCAACCCCTAATCCAGCTCAGTGTTGTTGTTTCAGTTTCTGGGCCTCATTCCATAAGAGTTATATGAGGAGCGTAAGGTTTTGAGAAGGACGCTGTTTATGGTTGTACTCAGAAGCACACAAATCACTCTGGGACACTTTACGGCCTGTTTGCTACTCGCCTTTCTACCACGGTTTTAGAACACAAGCACTGCAACCACAGCAAATATCCTCTGCAGGACTAGACTTCATTACTGGTACCAGTGTTTGATTCCCATTCATTCCTCAGGTAGAAGTAAATGGAGATACTTGGGTTAAAAAGACTTCTATAGAAGCTAAAGTATCAACTGAAGCTTTTTACTCCAGTAAAAGTGTAAAAGTACTGGTTTCAGAACGACTTCAAGTAGAAAAGTAAAAGTAATGGAAGGAAAACAAAGACCGAAAGCTTAGGCTGCGCCACAGGGGTCTATAGTGCACTACCCCCCCCCCCTCCCCAAAACCCCATTTCTCTAAAAGTCATAATGAGGAGAATGATCTATTAAAATGTTGATGTTTAAAATGTTGGGCTGCACTAGGCTCCTGTTTCAGCTGCAGATCTGCCCATTGAAAATGAAGCATTTCAGTAATATCAGCTCTATTAAAGGAGCGTCTCTGTGCTCTACTGAGCATTAACATGAGCTTCATGGAGGAAAATATGAGGAGTCGTTGTCTAGAAGTTTAGTAAAGCTGCAGAAAGTCAGACTTCAGAGGCGTGTGATCAATAAGCTTTATTGGAGTGTAAATGTGGGGCTCAGTCGGGACGTTTCACTGCAGCTCTCTTGAGTCTCTGCCACGGACACAGTCTTCATACTAGACTACAGACGTCTGCTGTGAGCTCGCTGGAGAGTGACGGGACGTGTGCAGGTGTGATGGATCTCTTATAAACCAATAGGGAGTCAGAATGGAGTCTGTTTATACTTCTCATCCAATCAGGATCAGACTCACACTTTCCGGATGGAGAGATTTATCTGGAGAGGGTTTTTATTGATGACGAGCCGGAATTAAACAAAGGGAAATGAAATAGGAGGAACGAGGCTGTTTTTAAAATGTAAGGAGGAGAAAGTTCAGATAATTGACACCTCTTGGACTGTTTCTGAGAACTAACCATGAAGAGGTGAGAGTATTATACCCACAAAGTCGCAGATAAAACACTGAAATGCTGACCCAGCAAAAGTAAGAGCTTAAAGCCCAGTCTTTTCTCTACACAGTGTGAATGTTGGCCTGTGTGAGAGTCGCTTAGACTCTCACACAGGCCATGATCCAGAGGCTAGCATCCAGGAGCTTTTCCATCATCTCTGGGAAGCATCCCTGAGCAGATTCCTCATCTCATCTCAGGAAGGGAACATCTAATGCCCTTATCGTCTGTTCCTCTACTGATCCAGACTGCTCATCCAAAATCATGCTGAGATCAATGGGCTTCTGCAGCTTAAGGCTGGGAGTTTGTTGGCAGCCTCAGTCGCACAGTTCTCCATGGCCTTGTTCCTCAAGAACAGCTTGCATCTGATGCCGAGTGCTGCTGTAATCCCACCACCATTTGCCCTGGGTCTTTAGTGAGGGGGTCCACTCGTTAGTACTTACAGTACCGGACAATATGATGCATTATGATGAATTACATACAACCAAATCTTGGCTTTAATTCAAGTGAATTCAGTATATTGCTTTCTCCGGTGTACTGACTAAGCTCTACAATTACTGTACATTATTTAATACAGACTGTAGGCCAATAGAAGTGCTTTTTAATATAAAATACATTATACAGACAAAAGTATTGGGACACCTACTCATTCACTGTCTTTTATGTTGTTTCTGAAAGCAAGGGTATTAAAAAAAAGAGTTTATGCTGTCTCTACTGTCCAGACAAAACAGTCTGCCAGTTTTTTGGCGGAGCATTGCTGTTAGGATTTGATTGCATTCAGCAACAAGAGTGTTAATGAGGTCAAAATGTTGGATGATGATGATGATGTTGATGATGAACACCCCACCTCATCCCAAAATCATTGGATGGGGCACCATCCATCATTCCAGAGAACACAGTTCCATGTCATGTGGTAACAACTAATTGAACTGGGCACTGGTCCCAGTTTATTTAACTTGACCAATGACCAGTGCATAGTAATGGCCAATGCTTTGACCTGTTTCACCGTCAATATGGACTGAAAAACTCAATATAGACTGAATTATAGCCACGGTTACTGATTAAAGAAGTGGATACAGCAACAAATAAACAAAAAACAAACAAACAAACATAAATAGATATAAGATAGAATGTGGTATATATCTAATTTACAGTAGAAAGTGAGAGCAAGACAAACAAAGTGAAAGTTAAAGCCAGGGAAAACCAGTCAGCCAGTTTGTTACAGTGCTAAGATAGGCTAAGCTAAGCTAAGCTACAATATGCTGTGTGTCTGTGGGCCGTCTCAGTGCCATAAGCCAGCCAATCAAAGCAGAACGATTCATTTTTTTTTACAATCCTGTAAAAGACCAATCAGCATGTTTCACTGGGAGGTAAAATAACAGGGTGGTAGAAAGCTTAGAAAATGATGTCTGAGCAATTTCTCCCGAAGCGAAGTCCCTCACTTCCTATTAATACATCAGACAACACCGCAAACACTCAGCCCATGCAGTCTGCTGCACCTTCAATATAAAACAAACAATGCGGTCATTTCTCAGAGTGGTGTTCAGGTAAAGTGGCCACTAATGAGTGTAACTGTTGTTCTGCACCTTTGTCTCCTATCACAGAAGGAGAAACAGAGATAAGGACATTACTGAATGGGACGTGAGCCAATCAGATAGAGGGGAGGAGAACTGCTGAGGAGCTTTAAGAGGTAAACGTTTAGGCTGCACTTGAGAGCAGAGTTTCTGTGGTAGTTGGTTAATAATTCTACAGCGAATGAATGAGGGTAGAGATGTACAGTAGGCTACTAATAGCCCTGTAGATTCTTAAATGAACACAGCTATTAATTAACAACTGAAGAATAATGCAGGCTTGGGTTATTGAGAGATTTTTTACTGTACTCTTTTAGTACAGTTGTTTAGGTCATGGTCCTTAATTAGAAGAAATCACATTTGTAAATTAATAAATAAAAATGGACAAATATGCTTTTTTCTAATTAAAAATGATGCATACATACAATGATCTGAATAAGATGTATAATTCAGTAACTACAGGGACTTCTGTACAAACTGGTGGGGCTATTCTCTGTTAACAGAAGTTTGTAACAACACTTTTGGCTGACTATAGGTAGTTTAGTTAAGTATATATACACCCAGATACACACACATACATATATACTATATATATTATATATATATTATATGTGTGTGTGTGTGTGTGTGTGTGTATCTGTGTGTATATATATATATATATATAGTGTACTGTACAATGTATATATAGTATTGGAACACCTGGTCACCTGGTCAGCAAGTCCTTCAGTGAATCTGAGTTTGTGGTTATTGGAGTTTCAGGGAAATGATTGGTCCAAAAAAAAAAAAAAAGGACAACCTTCAACTCAGCACAATCTCATACTGTAAAGACTGAAGCTCAGCTAGATCAGGATTGAAGGGATTAGGGTATGGAAATGTGCATGACCATCGAAATGATCATAATTACGGAGCACAATGGCAGAGCAGGAAAAGAGGTTAAATTGAGTAGATGGATGGATAAACACAGGTAGATGGGGGTCAGCCTGGTGAGGGAATGTGCTGGATTTAGGAAATTTCTATATCGTGAAATTGGTTAAAAAAAGTAAAATGAATTACAGAATTACAAATATATATATATATAGTTCTGCTTCTGAAAAGAGGTGGAGCAATAAAGTTACCCGATATCCATCACCTGGACAACTGACTTTTATTTGCTCCGAATATTAAATGCCTCACATTTCTCTCTGCTGTGATATTCACATACGCTCTTTCCACCCTGGAGCTTTCTCTCTGAATCTCTCACCCCCCCCCTGACTTTACTCACAGCATACTGGTGAGATAGAAGCGTAGGTGGAACTTTAGGTGGGTGACAGGAAAGAGAAAATAGGAGGGTAATTATCATGCGACTGAAATCCTCAACTCCCTAAAAATACACCCTCACCAACGCAAAGACGACAGCACTTCATGTCTGGATATTGCCATGGATGGATGGATAAACAGATGGGTGGATGGATGGATAGACAGATGGGTGGATGGATGGATAGACAGATGGGTGGCTGGTCACAGATTTGTATTTTCATCTGAATACCTATCTAAATAGCTGGATGGATGGATGGATGGATGGGTGGGTAGGCAGGTGGATAGATGGATAGCTGGATGGATAGATGGATAGATGGATAGATGGATAGCTGGATGGATAGATGGATAGATGGATAGATGGATGGATAGATGGATAGATGGATAGCTGGATGGATAGATTGATAGCTGGATGGATAGATGGATAGATGGATAGATAGATAGATTAATGAATACAGGGATGGTTTGATAGATTTGTCAGATGGAGGGATGGATGGAAGGATAAAGGGATAGAGGGATGAATGGATAAATGGTGGTGGATGGACAATGAATAAAGTGGACAGGCTGGACAGATCATGTTGATGGATGGATGATAGATGGACAGATATATGGATGAATGGATGGATAAATAGATAGATAATTGCAGGGGTAGATGATTGATGGATATATGGATAGATGGATGGATGGATTGATGGAAGATAAATGGACAGATACATGGATTGATGGATGGACAGACGGATGAATGAATAGATAAATGATGTGTAAATGATTGATGGATGGACAGATGGATAAATAGACAGATAATTAAAGGGGTAGATGATGGATGGATGGACAGATGGATGGATGGATGGACAGATAGATGGATGGATAAATAAACAGATAATTGGAGGGGTAGATGATTGATGGATATATGAAGAGATGAATGGATGGATGGATGGATGGACAGATAGATGGATGGATGGATGAATGGATGGATGGACAGATAGATGGATGGACAGATAGATGGATGGATGGATGGACAGATGGATGGATGGATGGATGGATAGATGGATTGACAGATAGATGAATAGATGGATGGATGGAGAGATAGATGGATAGATGGATGGATGGAGAGATAGATGGATAGATGGATGGATGGACAGATAGATGGATGGATAAACAGACAGATAATTGGAGGGGTAGATGATTGATAGATATATGAAGAGATGGATGGATGGATGAATGGATGGATGGACAGATAGATGGACGGATAGATGGATGGATGGATGGACGGACAGATGGATAGATGGATAAATGGACAGATAATTGAAGGGGTATATGATTGATGGATGTATGAAGAGATGAATGGATGGATGGATGGACAGATAGATGGATGGATGGATGGATGGATGGATGGACAGATAGATGGATGGATGGATGGACAGATAGATGGATGGATGGATGGATGGATAGATGGATGGACAGATAGATGGATGGATGGATGGATGGACAGATAGATGGATGGATGAATGGACAGATGGATAGATGGACGAATAGATAGATGATGAGTAGATGATTGATGGATATATGGATAGATGGATGGATGGATCAGTGAGGGTTAAATGGATGGATGGATGGATGGAGTAACTGATTAATTGATTGATTGATTGATCAATAGATCAATAGAACAGGACACTCTGATGTAGCCACCCATGAGCCTATAGTCACTCAATACTGAGCATGGGCTAAAGGGGTATAAAGCCACCCAGCACTGTCTTTTGCCACCTGTGTTCCTGAAATCATGTGTATTAACTGCATTAACAGCATCTACTCTTCTGAAAAGGCTTTACACTAGAAGTTGGAACATTGCTGTAAGGATGATTTGATTGACTTCAGCCACACAGTAGCATCAGTGAGCTTAGGTTCTGATGTCAGTTGATTAGTTCTGCCACTCCAACTCATCTTAAAGCCATTGGATAGGGCTCCATCACTGCAAAGAATGCCTACACTCGACACTGGACACTGTGTCTTAGGGTCATGTGCTTACAGTTGCTTCAGAACATCCCGTGTAATTGATCAGTGCTTTTCTATGGAGATTATACACGCGGTGTGTCAGCAATGGCAGCAGAATTCTCTCATAAGAAGGGGTGTCTGGATACTTTTGGACAGAGTATATGTTAATATATGGATATTTATATCAAAGGGGTCTTTTTTTGCACTGAATATGGGGTACTGTTGTGCACATGAATGGTGTGTGTATATGAATGAGAGAGAGTGAGGTGGGGTTTTGCGGGTGATGCAAAAGACTAATGCTTTCTAATGTCTCTCATTAAATATTCAACACTCCAGCATTCCGCATGAATAATTAACATTTCCTTGTCATTTTAATATGCTATCAGAATGCCAGAGAGGGCGGAGAGGGTTTGGCCTGCAGCTTATCCTGGTCTTTCTTTAGATTGTTTCAATCTTTTGCGCAGAATAGTGACGCTAAATTAACGCCAGACTCCTTGAAGTTCAGAACGAGAGCAAATGTTGCAGAAAACCTCAACAGCTTTACAAACCAACAAGCTGTTCGCCTAATTACCCCGGCTGTGATTCAGGGCTATTTTTGAAGGGAAATGCTCTCAATAGTTTCAACAGCTTCATTTTCCTCTCAGCTTCACATTTTCACCCACTGAGCTAAAGCTCTATCCTTATTTGAGCCTGAACAGCCTTTGAAACTGGTTCTTTCTATCAGCAAAAAAGCTTCTTAAAAAACCCTTTTCCAGCACTGCCTACATTGATCAGCCATAACATTAAAACCAGCTGAAGGCAGTGAGTGAACAGTCAGTTCTTGAAGGTGATGTTGGTGTTAAAAGCAAGAAAAATGGACAAGCGTAAGAATCTAAGACACTTTGACAAGAACCAGACTGTGATGTTCTAGACAATGACTGGGTCAGAACATCTCCAGAACATCAGCAAGCAGGTCTTGTCAGCAAGCAGGAGTGTTTTACCAGGTTTCTCCAGATTCCCCCTGAAGACCTGCACCGTAACACTGTCTGTTGTCATAGTGACTGTGTTTAATGACTGAGGTGTGTGTAGAAGTCTATAGTATCTGAATCTCCTCTTGGTGGCGTAATAGAGCACCATCTTATGGCAAATCAACCTCAACTCACAGTGAGAGCCAGCCAGGCTAAAGTACAGCTTCCAAACATGGTGGAGGTAGTTTCTCACACTGCTTCTGTAACTAAGACCCTCAAAGTAAACAATGAGAGTTCCTTCCCCATATACACTGACAGTAGCTAATGTTTTGGACCCAAGTGGGTCAGGAGCGTACTGTAGATGTAATGGTGGGTCAGTCAGGAGCGTACTGTAGATGTGATGGTGGGTCAGGGGTGTACTGTAGATGTGATGGAGGGTCAGGGGTGTACTGTAGATGTGATGGTAGGTCAGTCAGGAGTGTACTGTAGATGTGATGGTGGGTCAGGAGCATACTGTAGATGTGATGGTGGATCAGTCAGGAGTGTACTGTAGATGTGATGGAGGGTCAGGAGTGTACTGTAGATGTGATGGTGGGTCAGGAGTGTACTGTAGATGTGATGCAGGGTCAGGAGCATAAAGTAGATGTGATGGTGGGTCAGGAGTGTACTGTAGATGTGATGGTGGGTCAGGAGTGTACTGTAAGTATGATGGTTGGTCAGGAGTGTACTGTAGATGTGATGGTGGGTCAGTCAGGTGTGTACTGTAGATGTGATGGTGGGTCAGTAGGAGTGTACTCTAGATGTGACGGTGGGTCAGGAGTGTACTGTAGATGTGACGGTGGGTCAGTAGAAGTGTACTCTAGATGTGATGGTGGGTCAGTGGGAGTGTACTGTAGATGTGATGGTAATAAATTCTAGTTCTAGGGTTTGATGGGGCTGATATTTGCTGCTTTACTTTGTGGTGTAAAATAAATGGACAGTGTTCGACAGCAGCTTCCAATAGTTTAGAATTGTACTGCCTGACAACAGTTGTGTTTCATTATGAAGTGTGTGTGTGTGTGTGTGTGTGTGTGTGTGTGTGTGTGTGTGTGTGTGAGAATAGTTAAAATGCACAGGCTGCGAGTGTCCGCTGCCCACATGCAGCGCTTTCTGTGCGTCTTTATCTGACCTTTGACCCCAGTGGCCGCCATTCACTACATTCCACACGTCACACAACTGACACCAAGAGACCACAGCAGCACCCTGCAGTCTCACCCCACTGAGAGTGACGTTAGAGTGACAAACACTGCTCTACTGACCGCTATGATCACACGGCCTGCAGCCAAGAGATATCTGGACACACAAACCAGCACGTGTGTGTGTGTATGAAATGTGTCCAGTGTGGGATGTTAGACCATTTTTTTTTTGGGGGGGGGGGGGCATTCTAAGGTCCTGTGACTGGCAAGGGTCGAAAAAAATTTATTAATTGCATATTTTGGCGAAGTTTTTTCTTTTCTTTGTTTGTTCTTTATCCTAATTTCTTTCTCTTTGTTGTCGTCTTTTATCTCTGTTTATTTTTTTATTCATTCATTTTCTTAGATGTCAGGTGGGATGCGGTGTGTATCAGATGCTGCAGGCTGACAGACAGTGATTAGGTTAATGAGGGGGTAATAAACGAGGCAGGTAATGAATTAAACAGTGGTTAATAAGCTTCTTCAGAGACTCTTCATTACCTCACTCTGCACTCTGACGGACTACACCCCCCATTCACTCACTCCTCTGTTCACTCACTCCTCAGTTCATTTTCTCCTTAGTTCACTCACTCCTCTGTTCACTCACATACTCCTCTGTTCACTCACTTACCCTATTCAGCCACTCCTCAGTTCACTCACTCACTCCTCAGTTCACTCAGTCACCCAATTCAATCACTCCTCAGTTCACTCATTCACTCCTCAGTTCACTCACTCACCCCATTCATTCACTCCTCAGTTCACTCACTCACCCAATTCATTCACTCCTCAGTTCACTTATTCACTCCTCAGTTCACTCACTCACCCCATTCACTCAATCACCCCATTCACTCACTCCTCAGTTCACTCACTCACCCCATTCATTCACTCCTCAGTTCACTTACTCCTCAGTTCACTCACTCACCCCGTTCATTCACTCCTCAGGTCACTCATTCACTCCCCAGGTCCCTCACTCCTCGGTTCATTTACTCCTCTGCTCACCCACTCACCCCATTCCCGCACTCCTCAGTTCACTCACTCCTCAGTTCATTCACTCATCTGTTTACATTTACATTTAATGCACTCCTCAGTTCGCTCACTCCTCAGCTCGCTCACTCACACCGTTCTGTCTGCGTTTCTTTCTATATTCATTATTTCTTTTATTCTTATGTCTACCTCGGTCAGTCGGAACAGCCTGGGTTTATCAGTGAAGGTGTAAAACTCACTCTGCCTCTGTTCCACATTCACTGACTCTCCTCCACCTGCCTCTGTAAACACACCGTGCTACAGTATACAGGTCTCCATAGGGGTGGAGACGCTGCTCTCAGCGTCACAATCCTGTACAGAATAATGATACTGTAATTCCCACTGGAGTCTGAGATCCAGCTATAAATACACTCACAGAACCAGGCCAGGATGATTACACACACCAGTGAGATTTATTAACCGTCCAGCAGCTAATCAGGGTTTCCTCAAAGTCTGCTGTTTTGTGTTCAGATTTGGGAAGTAGGACAAGAAGCCTTCAGCTTTTAGTACTGCTAAATAAATCAATACAACAAATATCAGAAGAAACCAGGAGAGAAACTTACATTTACAGCATTTAGCAGAGGCTCTTCTCCAGAGTTCTTACAGAAGAGCTTCACTGTTTACTGAAGAAGAACCTCAGCTAGTTTAAATAGACTAAAATTCAGATCCTCTAATCTTAGACTCTACTAAACTCAAGTCAATATGGAGACCATAATACTCTACTCTTCACCCAAGTCCTCTCAGAAGAGGAGGGTCTTCAGTCTGGGTTTGAGGACAGTGAGTGTTGGACTCTGCTGTTCGGACACCCAGGGGAAGTTCGTTCCTCCACTTCGGTGCAGGACAGTAAAAAGTCTGGACACTCGTCTTCCTGGATCTTAAAGGATGGCGGGTCGAGCCGAGCCGGACTTGAAGCTGGAAGGGCTCTTGGTGCAGATCGGATTTTGACCATCGCTATCAAGTACGGAGGGGCTGGCTGGTCCAGTCTTGGCTTTGTAGGCCAGAGTCAGGGGTCTGAATCTGATGAGGGCAGCAGCTACAGGAAGCCAGTAAAGAGTGAACCCAGCAGAGGAGGAGCTGAACATGGCTGAACTTAGAAACGCTGAAGACGACCCGACCCGACCCGCTGTGTTCTGGATCAATTACAGAGGCCTGATGGTGAGCAGAGGGAGACCAGCCAGAACAGAAGCTGCAGTGGTCAGAAACTGTGTGGAAATCACAGATTCCAAACGTTTGGGCCGTCCTACATTACTGTTAGTCATACCTTGGATTAGTTTTTTTGCCAGGTTTGACTTTGAAACCAAAAATAATATATGTAATTATGTTCAAGTAATTACGTACCAATAGTTACATAATACTTTCTAGTCTGCTAGGGATTACAGCTGTGTCATATACAGTCTTGTGCAGACCTCCAATCCCATTATTCTAAGAGCAATAGGAGTTTTTACTGTATACTGTAAAAAATAAAGGTGCTACAAAAGGGAACTGGATTTATGTTCAGCTGCATCTGTGAAGCTTCTACACTCTACAAAATAATGGTTCTTTAAATGATAATAAAAATAATAGAAAAACCACTGTTGGTTCCATAAAGAACCATATTATATAACAGAATGTGCCCCTTAAATTGATAAGGAACCTTCGCATCAAGAGAATCTTTTAGGGTCTTTTAAAGGCTCTCACACACATTTCTATGCCAAACATGGTTCTTTATTATACCAAAAGTGGTTCTCTATTATTTTTATTATCATTTAAAGAACCATTATTTTGTAGAGTGTAGAAGCTTCACAGATGCAGCTGAACATAAATCCAGTAAAAAGGAGAAACAAGAGCTTCTCATTCTGAAGAAAGAAAGTAGTGAGATCTTGTCGGTGAGCTAGTCTGAAGAACAGAGCTCGGTTCCTCCAGGGTTCTCCTGGACACCCCCCCCCCAGTCCAGCCAGCACAGCATGGAGGATGTGTTCAACTCCATCATCATCATCATCAGCAGCAGCAGCAGCAGCAGCAGCAGCTCACCTGATTTACCATCATTAAGCCCTGATTTACCACCAAACCAGGTGTTGATCTGAGGAGAACTCTAAATAACACTAGACTCCATGAGGAGAACTTTGGAGATGTTCTAATGATGAACACAGTGATGGAGAACCACTTTCTGTAGGAGTGTTATTATTATTAGTGATTATTCTAATAGCAGTGATTAACTGAGCAGATCAGCAGCTTTACAGTAGAATTCTCACAGGGGGCTAAAACTTTAGCACATCTGTGAGAGATGGAAAGGCTTTAGGGGAACATTTTGATAGCACAGAAAACAGAACCCGGTACTTGAAGAGTTCTTCTTCATTTAATGTCCAGTCTTTCCAGTTCCTGACCACAATCTGAATTTTCCTCAACTTCACTGCATAAGGGTTCATTCAGTAGGACAGAACAACAGATGCATTGTGGGTAAGTGACTGTTGGAGCCGCTTGCCGCCCACCTCTGGAATTATGCCTGACCTTCACATTCAGAAACACATGGTCTGCACACAGATACACACATTTTATACAGTATCAGCAAATAGATAATAATAATAATAATAATAATAATAATAATAATAATAATAATAATCATCATCATCGTAATAAATGTAATTGTATTGTTAATTTAATTGTCAGTTATTTCTGTTTATTTCATTTGTATCTGTGTACACCCCCCCCCCCCCAAATGACCTTGCCTTGACCTCGGGAGCCCTCCAAAAAAAGGTTCTGCCTTTTTGGTTTGAAGACATTTTGTCCCAAACACCCAAACAGACCTGTGGTGGTCCGGACGTGGGCAGATGCAGACACACACTCTGGCTCCAGCATGTTCAGACACGCTACGATACCCACAGAGGCAGTGAGATAGAGAGAAGGAGAGATGGAGGAGCGATAGAGAAGGAGAAGGATATTTGTGGACCAGACCTCCGTAGTCAGCCTCATAAACCATCGGTGAGGAGTTCACCCACAGAAGGAATGCTGAAAACTCAAGTTCCTGTGCTGGGACCTTAAGTGGGAGGAGAACATGGTCCATGGTCTAACAGAGCATAGCAAAGGATGATGAAGAAAATCAACCTACTGCAGGCCCTGATACATCAGCTCTACTCCTTTACTATAGCTCAGAACTTTACAGAAACCCCCTTACTGTGACCCAAACCTTTACAAAACCCCACTACGGTGGCTCAGAATTTTAAAACCTCCCTTTATTGTGGTCCAGAACTTAACAACCTCCTTATTTTGGCCCAGAACTTTACAAACATCCCTTACTGTAGCCCAGAATGTAATAACCCCAGAACTTTACACTTTACACCCTTTTAGTGTATTTTACAAATACCTCTTACTGTAGCTCTGATATTTACAACCTCCCTTCACTGTAGCCCAGAACTTTAAAATCCCCTCCAACTTCTTAACAACCAAGGTGAGGGTACTTTAATTAACTATGGCCTTAACTTTACAAACATCTTTTACTGTTTTCCAGAACTTGTTACTGTGGCCCATTACCTCACAATCCCTCCCCTTACTGCGGCCCAGAACGTTAAAATCCCCTCTAACTTCTTAACAACCAAAGTGAAGGTACTTTGGTCCAGAACTTTACAGCCCTCCTATGGCCCACAACTTTACAACTCTCCCTTTCTGAGGCCCAAAACTTTACAAACCACTTTTAATGTTTACCAGAACTTTACAAAACCCCTTACTATTACCCAGAACGTATACAAACTTCTTGATACTGTGGCCCATAACCTTACAATCCCTCCCCTTTACTGTGGCTCAGAACTTTGCCCCACTTACATGGTCCAGAACTTTACAAATGTCTTGATTCCGTGGCCCATAACTTTACAAAACCCCATTACTATGGCCAAGGAATTTACAAACCTCCCTTTATTATGGTCCAGAATGTAATAACCCCCATTACAGTAGCCCAGAACTTTAAATTTACTTACTGTGGCAAAGAGTTTAACAAATACCTCTTACTGTAGCTTTGATCTTTACGAACTCTCTTTACTGTATCCCAGAACTTTACAATCGCCCCACTTACATGGTCCAGAACTTTACAAATGTCTTAAAACTATGACCCATAACTTTACAAAACCCCATTACTATGGCCCAGGACTTTACAAACCTCCCTTTATTATGGTCCAGAATGTAATAACCCCCATTGCAGTAGCCCAAAACTTTACATTTCCCTCTTACTGTAGCTTTGATCTTCAAAACCTCCCTTCACTGTCACCCAGAACTTTAAAACCTTTTTACTGTAGTCCAGAACTTTAAAATCCCCTCTAACTTCTTAACAATCAAAGTGAGGGTACTTTAATCAGCTGTGGCCCATTAGAAACAAACCTCTTTTACTGTAGCCCAGAACTTTACAAACCTCCATACTATGGCCCAGAACTTTACAAACTTCTTGATACTGTGGCCCATAACCCTACAATCCCTTCCTTCACTGTACCTTAACTTTACAGCCCTCCTTACTGTGGCCCAGAATTTTTCAAACCACTTTCACTGTTTTCCAGAATCCCTCCTATGGCCCACAACTTTACAACTCCCCCTTACTGTGGCCTAGAATTGTACACCCCTTGTACTGTGGCCCAGAACTTTACAAAACTATTTTACTGTTTTCCAGAACTTTACAAACCTCCATACTATGGCCCATAACTTTACAAACTTCATGATACTGTGGGCCTTAACCTCACAATCCCTTCCCTTACCATAGCGCAGAACTTTACAATCCCCACTTTTACATGGTCCAAACTTCTTGTTGCTGTGGCCCATAACTTTACAAAACCCATTACTATGACCCATAACTTTACAACCTCCTTTAAGGTTTCCTCATAACTTTACAAACCTCTTTATTATGGCCTAGAACTTTATGAAACCTCCCATTTACTGTTTCTCAGAACTTTACATTCATATAATTCTTGATCATGGTGTATATTAGTGTAAAATTGTGTAAATAACACTCGCACATATATAAGCATTCTATTGTAGCTCTTTCGGGACAGAGTGTGAAATGCGCTGCTCTAATTTTAACACTTGATGATATTTAGTCTTGGATTCAAGTCCAGATTCAAACCTGGAGGCAAAACTCTGTTTCACGATGAACCACATGACCTTCCAGCTCATTGTCATTCAGAGTAAGAGCTTCCACGTTGCCTTCCCCTGAACTCAATGTCAAAGAGGACTAATTGTGGTTTTTCTATGGTATAGGACCTTGCTCTAAAAGGTTTTCCAGAGTCTTTCTATAAGCAGGTGTCAGATGTCGTGTTTAAAAGCAGTCCCATTTAATAACCAGCGCTCCTTACAGAGACCTCGCCGCATTCACACCAGATCAAACCCACTAAACGGAGGCTGACTTTCAGAAAAACACTCATTTCAGGGCTTTGAAGCAGCTGCTGGAGATAAAGGCGTAAATAAGAGGGAGGATTTTCAGACGGATAGAGGGGTGGGTGGATATGATGTGAAACAGACGGTTTGCCGTCTGGATGAAGGTGTTACTCACTCTCCATCACTGAAACAGTGCTGCAGATCACACAGTAATTCATTAAGCTCACTGAAAGACTGGATATCTTCTAGATTACAACTAATAACGTTTCTAATAAAGTGGCCAGTGAGTGGAAGCACAAGGTAGGGGTTTCTAATAAAGTGGCCAGTGAGTGGAAGCACAAGGTAGGGGTTTCTAATAAAGTGGCCAGTGAGTGGAAGCACAAGGTAGGGGTTTCTAATAAAGTGGCCAGTGAGTGGAAGCACAAGGTAGGGGTTTCTAATAAAGTGGCCAGTGAGTGGAAGCACAAGGTAGGTGTTTCTAATAAAGTGGCCAGTGAGTGGACGCACAAGGCTGGTGTTTCTAATAAAGTGGCCAGTGAGTGGACGCACAAGGCTGGTGTTTCTAATAAAGTGGCCAGTGAGTGGACGCACAAGGCTGGTGTTTCTAATAAAGTGGCCAGTTAGTGGAAGCACAAGGTAGGTGTTTCTAATAAAGTGGCCAGTGAGTGGACGCACAAGGCTGGTGTTTCTAATAAAGTGGCCAGTGAGTGGACGCACAAGGCTGGTGTTTCTAATAAAGTGGCCAGTGAATGCAGTTGGACATAACAAGTCTTATCTCTTTCCTTTACCGACCTCTCTCTTTTGGTCTCTGTCTCTCTTTCTCTGTCTCTCTTTCTCTGTCTCTCTCTCTCTTTTTCTGTCTCTCTCTCTCTTTTTCTGTCTCTCTCTCTCTTTTTCTCTGTCCCTGTCTCTCTCTCTGTCCCTGTCTCTGTCTGTCTGTCTGTCTGTCCCTGTCTCTCTCAGCTTATTAAATATGCCTGGTTTACTCGAGCGAGCGATACGCAGCTATGAGACTGTATTATACAGCAGCAGTTTTCTGCCTTTGTTCAAAAGTTTGGAATCACTGATCAAATGCATGTTTACTTCTAATGAATCTGATACATCCCAGATTCCAAATAACCAGGAGGAAAGTTTAACAAATTAAAACACTCCAGATGTTTCCAGTAGATGCTTCTGAAATGACTAAGGAAAGTATTTATCATTACAGTCAATGGCTGCCAGGGCAACCAACCGAGTGAGCGAGAGAGAGAGAGAGAGAGAGAGAGAGAGAGAGCGCTGCAGTGACTCACTGTCTGTTATCCATTAGTTGTGTTCTGAATACACAGCAAAGATTTTCCTTAGGCTGTCTGTCTAATCCTCATTCTGTCTGTCTGATCCTCACACTGCCTGTCTGTCTAATCCTCATTCTGTCTGTCTGATCCTCACACTGCCTGTCTGATCCTCACACTGCCTGTCTGATCCTCACACTGTCTGTCTGTCTAATCCTCATTCTGTCTGTCTGTCTGTCTGTCTAATCCTCATTCTGTCTGTCTGATCCTCACACTGCCTGTCTGATCCTCACACTGCCTGTCTGTCTAATCCTCATTCTGTCTGTCTGATCCTCACACTGTCTGTCTGTCTAATCCTCATTCTGTCGGTCTGTCTGTCTAATCCTCATTCCGTCTGTCTGTTCGTCTGACTCTCACACTGGCTGTCTGTCTGTCTGTTCCTCATTCTGTCTGTCTGTCTATCTGATCCTCACACTGCCTGTCTGATCCTCACACTGTCTTCCTGTCTGTCTAATCCTCATTCTGTCGGTCTGTCTGTCTAATCCTCATTCCGTCTGTCTGTTCGTCTGACTCTCACACTGGTGGTCTGTCTGTCTGTTCCTCATTCTGTCTGTCTGTCTATTTGATCCTCACACTGCCTGTCTGATCCTCACACTGTCTTCCTGTCTGTCTAATCCTCATTCTGTCTGTCTGTTCCTCATTCCGTCTGTCTGATCGGAGGAATGTCTGTCTGATCTGAATGCTGTCTGCCTGTCCGTCTGATTCTTTTTTAGTCTGTCTGTCCGTCTGACCCTCACACTGTCTGCCTGTCTGTCTAATCCTCATTCTGTCTGTCTCTTCCTCATTTCGTCTGTAGGTCTGTCTGATCATCACTATGTCAGTCTGAGCTTCACACTGTCTGTCTGCCTGTCTAATCCCCAGTCTGTCTGTCTGATCTGTCTGTCTGATCCTCACCCCATTGGTTTGTCTCTCTGTTTGAACCTCACTCTGTCTATCCATCCGATCATCACACTGTCTGTCTGTCTGAGCATCACTGTGTCTGTCTGTCCTTCACTCTGTCTATCTGAGCTTCATCCTGTCTGTCTATCTGTCTGTCTGAGTCTCCTCACTCTCTCTCTCTCTCTCAGACAGTAGAAGTAAGTCAGAGTGTCTGTGTTTTTTCCAGCATTCGCCCTTCTTTTGTTTCTGAGGAGCACAGCGGGCTGTTGCTATAGAAACCACACAGCATCTGCTGGGTTAGCTACTCCAGTTTAGTCATATGGAGCAGATTAGACCCATCAAACAATATTCAAAAGCTCAAAAACTGCACTTTCATCTTTAGACTTTTCTCGCCGTACCATCAAAAGCCTGTCAAACAGCCTCCAACCGCACTGCTTTACACTCAGCTGTCCAAACACCAACACTGTGCTGTGAAAGAAGACTGAATCTGGGGCTTCCAAAGCCTCCGCAAAGCATCAGATTCTGATTCAGAACACACACAGGGATAGAATACACTAGACGGACAAAAGTATTGGGACACCTGCTCATTTATTGCTTTTTCTGAAATCAAGGGTATTAAAAAGAGCTGATCCTGCTTCTGTTGGAGTGACTGTCTCTACTGTCCAGAGAATAAGACTTTCTACTAGATTTTGGAGAAAGAGCATTGCTGTGAGGTTTTGATAGATTGCATTCAGCAACATGAGCATTAGTTAGTGAGGTCAGGATGTTGGATGATGATCACCACCCTACCTTATCATCCCATCATAACTCCCATCATCCCCAACTCATCCCAAAAGTACTGGATGGAGCTCCAACCATCATTCCAGAGAACACAGTTCTTCCACAGCTCCACAGCTCAATGCTGGGGGGCTTTATACCCCTCTACTAGCCCACGCCTGGCATTATTAGGCAGCATGATGCCAGTAGGCTCATGATGCTGATCTGCTTCAGAGTCCTATTCTATTGGCAGTACTTCTTCTCTACAGGGACTAGACAAGCTGTGTGTCAGCAATAGTAGTAGCTGAATGCATTCATTAGAAGGGGTGTCCACAAACATTTGAACATATGGTGTATATATCTGTTGTATACTTATTATATATAATAATAAAATCTCTTAATTTACATACAAACACCAACCTGGTTTAGAGTCTGCTCGTGTCGTGAGAGAGGAATACAGACTATACGTGAATAATGACTCTCGGATTACAGAAGGCTGAAAGTTTGCTTCTGCAGATAAAATATGCCACCACTTCAAAGCTTTTCAAAGTCATGTGTTTGCTTTAGGACACGTATTGGGTGTCCTGTGGAAACACCAGTCAAAGGCAGATTTTTAGTGATTTTTTTAAGCGTCGTGTGCTGCTATATGATACTGTTGTGTAGGAATGACCCGGTGGGCTCAGTGCAGGCCTTAATGGGGCTCTGAACACGTGCATTAATGCTCAGAGACACTCAGTCACACACACACACACACACACACAGCAGGAGAAGAGGCGAGGGGGGGAGCGCATGTAAAGCAGAGGGCAGGTAATAAATCTTTCATTTAACCTGCTGTGTAAAACAGGACATTTCTGAACCGACCCAGGTCCCCCTAGTTCTAGTTGGTAAACTTTCTGTCCAGAACACATCCCTGACTATGCTGTTCCATCATTTGTAGGCCTGTCACACGCTGAATCCCATTATTACGTGAAGCTATTACTTGTATATAGCTGTATATGTGGACACAAGCCTGACCAGAATGCATGTATTAAAACTTTAAAGGATATAAATGGTTACAATGTATTTATTAATTATTATTATTTAAGTCGTAAACATCTTAAAATGCAAAAATAATAATAAAGCATCATAGGAAAGTCACCAATGCTACTACTGGTTTTGCAAAATGTGGACAAAAGTATTGGGACACCCGCTCATTCAGTGTTTCTTCTGAATTCAAGGGTTTAAAAATAGTCTTCTCTCTACTGTCCAGAGAAGAAGACTTTCTTCTAGATTTTGGAGGAGAATTGATGTGAGGATTTGATTGCAAACAGCGACAGGAGCGTTAGTGAGGTCAGGATGTTGGATGATGATCACCACCCCTCCTCATCACCCCCAATCCCCAACTCATCCCATCCAAAAGTACTGGATGGAGCTCCTCCACCACCTTCATTCCAGAGAACACAGCTCCTCCACTGCTCCACAGCTCATCAATGCTGGGGGGCTTTATACCCCTCTAGCCCACGCCTGGCATTATTAGGCAGTATGGAGCCAATAGGGTCATGATGTTGATCTGCTCCAGAGAGTCCTATTCTATTGGCAGTACTTCTTCTCTACAGGGACTAGACAAGCTGTGTGTGTGCATTTGCACATCTGTGTCAGCAATGGATGCAACTTAAAGAAGCTGAATGTTACTTTAGAAGGGGTGTCCAAAATAAATGTGGACACCCCTTATGTTAAGCCAGCTGGTTGAACTGGTTGACCAGCTTAGAACCACTTTGGTCATTTTGTTCAACTAGCTCGGTCAGACTGCTTGAGTGACTGGCAGACCAGACAAACTGAAATGCTAACATACCTTATACTGGTCAACCAGCTTCACCAGCTTCACCAGCCTGAACTGCAGGAGCGTTTGTATGCGTTCTCTTACCAGAGCTTTAGTCTCGTCCTCGTCTCTGTAGTAGTACAGTTGATCTCCTCTGAGCACGAACCAGCGCGAGTGCCAGGTCTTCACAAAGCCGCCCTGCTTCCTCAGCCAACCACAGCGCAGAACCTGTGGATTACCCCCGGCCTCCTCCATCACCTGCAGGACAGATATCTGTATTATTCAGGATTCTTCATAAAACATCAGGTTTCTAACAAAGTGGCCAGATCCTGGAAGCACAAGATTGGTGTTTCTAATAAAGTGGCCAGATCCTGGAAGCACAAGGTTGGTGTTTCTAATAAAGTCGCCAGATCCAAGAAAAACTATGCTGGTGTTTCTAATAAAGTGGCCAGATCCTAGATGCATAAGCACAAGGTTGGTGTTTCTAATAAAGTGGCCAAATCCTGGAATCACAATGCTGGTGTTTCTAATAAAGTGGCCAGATCCTAGAAGCATAAGCACAAGGCTGATGTTTCTAATAAAGTGGCCAGATCCTAGAAGCACAACGTAGGTGTTTCTAATAAAGTGGCCAGATCCTGGAATCACATTGCTGGTGTTTCTAATAAAGTGGCCAGATCCTAAAAACAAGATTGGGTTGGTGTTTCTAATAAAGTGGCCAGATCCTAGAGGCGCAACATAGGTGTTTCTAATAAAGTGGCCAGATCCTAGAGGCACAACATAGGCGTTTCTAATAAAATGGCCATTGCGTATCCTTCCCATTCTTCTGTAGATTCACATCACATGATGATGATGTTTAGCTCTACATCACACCTGCGCTTGACCGACACACACTCCACCACCTGCTGTCACACTGATCACAGGGTTTTACCTGAAAGCCTGATGCTCTCTCTCACAACTCTCCTAAGAACATCACACACACTCGTCTCTGATATGCAGCCACCTGCAATACAATACACCCCTACAAGAGAACACAGAGTCCTTGAATTGTCTAGATCTCTCAGAGCGGATGACTGCACTGCGCTCTAATCTTTCCTAAACTTGGGAAGATTATTCTGGGATGTGTTTCACTAAATTAAACGAAACGTATCTCCTGGAGACCCAAAGAACTGAGAGATCTGAACTATGTGTTCTTCTCAGTTTTAAAGGTCGGGATTGTACTACACTATGAATTCAGCTAGAAAACACAAGGTAGGGGTTTCTAATAAAGTGGCCAGAGAGTGAAAGCACAAGGTAGGTGTTTCTAATAAAGTGGCCAGTGAGTGAATGCACAAAGTTGAGGTTTCTAATAAAGTGGCCAGTGAGTGGAAACACAAGGTAAGTGTTTCTAATAAAGTGGCCAGTGAGTGGAAACACAAGGTAGAGGTTTCTAATAAAGTGGCCAGTGAGTGGAAACACAAGGTAGAGGTTTCTAATAAAGTGGCCAGTGAGTGGAAGCACAAGGTAGGGGTTTCTAATAAAGTGGCCAGTGAGTGGAAGCACAAGGTCAGGGTTTCTAATAAAGTGGCCAGTGAGTGGAAGCACAAGGTAAGTGTTTTTAATAAAGTGGCCAGTGAGTGGAAGCACAAGGTCAAGGTTTCTAATAAAGTGGCCAGTGAGTGGAAGCACAAGGTAGGTGTTTCTAATAAAGTGGCCAGTGAGTGGAAGCACAAGGTCAGGGTTTCTAATAAAGTGGCCAGTGAGTGGAAGCACAAGGTCAGGGTTTCTAATAAAGTGGCCAGTGAGTGGAAGCACAAGGTCAGGGTTTCTAATAAAGTGGCCAGTGAGTGGAAGCACAAGGTAAGTGTTTTTAATAAAGTGGCCAGTGAGTGGAAGCACAAGGTCAGGGTTTCTAATAAAGTGGCCAGTGAGTGGAAGCACAAGGTAGGTGTTTCTAATAAAGTGGCCAGTGAGTGGAAGCACAAGGTAGGTGTTTCTAACAACACAGAGGCAGTTTAAAAGTCAGTGAAGCCCACGTTGTCACACACAATGTTGTTGTGAAGAAGTGTAGTGCAGTGTGTGTGTGTGTGTGTGTGTGTGTGTGTGTGTGTGTGTGTGTGATGAATCGGAGGGTTTTGATGAACTCCAGATGTGCAAATTCAGCACTGTTCCATTCATTGCTCCAACAAGTGCAAGACTGCGGTGAGGAGACTCTCTCTGATGTAATGCCATTACACACACACACACACACACACACACACACACACACACACACACACACACACACACACACACACACAGTCTAACTCGTATACTTAGTCAAGTGAAAAATGTAGGACACCCCATGAAAACCTTTGTCTTTTCGAACATACTGAAACATCTGGAGGTCAGATGTTCATGTGATCAGCACTGAGAGATCTGAGAGATCAATCGAACTAAACTCACTCACCTGAAGAAACGTCTTTAATCATCATTAATAAAATAGAATTAATAGAATTTTAATGTATTACTCCTTCAAATGTGTAGAATTAGAACATCAGCTGCAGATGATCAGAACAGGGTTGGAGAGGATGATTCTGGAGGAGTCTGGAGTCTGATTTAAACCTCAGACGTTTAGTCTGGTCTGATCTGGATTGATGGTTGAAGTGAGGGGTGAAGAAGATCACCATCATGGCCAGATCCAGAGAGCTCTCTGAGGCCTTCAGAAAGAAGGGTGGAGATGCAGAGGAGTCTGGGAAGGGTAAGTTTAAACAGATCTCAGAACAGTCAGAAATCAACTGATTCACTAAATCATCTACAAGAGGAACAGCTGACCAACATGACTAGATCAGACCGGCCTAGCAAGATCAGCCCATGTCACCATGGTAGCCAGTAGATCTCACCACAGCTGATGTTCAAGTACAGCATCTACCATATGTGTGTGTGTGTGTGTGTGTGTGTGTGTGTGTGTGTGTGTGTGTGTGATTGTTATGGTCTCTAGCTCTGCTGGGTGGCCAAAACAATGCCTGTCTACACATGGAGTGTGTGTGAGGACAGCTGAGACAGCTGAGGCACCGATAGAGTAAATGTAGGCCACCATCACTAACACACACACACACACACACACACACACACACACACACACACTGACTCAACCAGAACAGAGTGAGCTTTAGAGATTGATCAAAGAGAGAGTGGTCAGTGGTGTAACAGTGTGTGGAGTGTGTTAGGGGTCAGTGGTGTAACAGTGTGTGGAGTGTGTTAGGGGTCAGTGGTGTAACAGTGTGTGGAGTGTTATATTATTATATATGTGTTATTATATTAAATCACGCTGATGAATGCT
Source organism: Salminus brasiliensis (assembly GCF_030463535.1). Classification (NCBI taxonomy): domain Eukaryota; kingdom Metazoa; phylum Chordata; class Actinopteri; order Characiformes; family Bryconidae; genus Salminus; species Salminus brasiliensis. The sequence continues at coordinate 1,697,039 of NC_132895.1, read as the reverse complement.
CACTGTCAGCACTCTGCCAGCCTGGGCACGGGCTTCTCCTGTGTCGTGGATTTACAGTTTATGAATAATTAACATCATCATATTGGGAGAATTACTCACGTCCCCGTGGCCTTTAAAAACGAGACCCTCTATTTCTGTGCGCTGAATCAAGGCAGCGTGTGGGAAAATGGCCTGGGCTGAAATCAGCTGTGTGAAATAACCTATTAAACGATGTGCTGCTGTTTACTGAGGAGAGTTTCAGAGACTCTACCTCATTTTGGTGATTGATTTAGAGAGAGAGAGAGAGAGAGAGAGAGAGAGAGAGAGAGAGAGAGAGAGAGAATAGCCAACAATCTCAACTGTGTAAACTGTGTAGGTGTGTGTTTTCATCACTTTGTGGGGACCTTTCTTCACACAAGCCATTCAGACTCTTAACCAGGACTGTGTCCTGAACTTAATTACTTATCATTTTAATACTTAATACCTCCACTTTAGATGCACAACATTATGTTGCACATCCACTTTGCACTTTACTCTTGACAAATCATCCCTGCACTGTACATTTCTATTATCTACTTTAAAGGTATATATTGCTATTTATATATTTCTTTCATTATTTGACGGATCTGTCTCTACCTTGCTAATCATATATATTCTATCTTGTCCTTTATCCTTTTGTCTGATGTGAGCATTTAAGTCTAACAGGTAGACACTCTCACTGACTATGTTTTTTTTTTTTTTTTTTCAATGTTATATAGGGTTAATTACAGGTAGACACTTTACTGACTTTATGTTTATTTGTTTTTTTTTCAATGTTATATAGGGTTAATTACAGGTAGACACTCTCACTGACTATGTTTTAATTGTTTTTTTTTCAATGTTATATAGGGTTAATTACAGGTAGACACTCTCACTGACTATGTTTATTTGGGTTTATTCTAATGTTATATAGAGTAAATTACAGGTAGACACTCTCACTGACCACCGACTTTATGTTTATTTATTTTTTTTATGCTAGATAGAATTAAATAAAGATAGACACTCTCACTGACCACTGCCTTTATGTTTATTAGAGTTTATTCTAATGTTATATAGAGCTAATTACAGGTAGACATTCTCACTAACAACTGACTATGTTTATTTGGGTTTATTCTAATGTTATATAGAGTTAATTACAGGTAGACACTCTCACTGACCACTGACTTTCTGTTTATTTGGGTTTATTCTAATGTTATTTAGAGTTAATTACAGGTAGACACTCTCACTGACCACTGACTTTCTGTTTATTTGGGTTTATTCTAATGTTATATAGAGTTAATTACAGGTAGACACTCTCTGTTGAGATACACAGTGTTAAACTCTTTTCATGGACTGCGTTTTCACAGCATTAAAAAAAAAAATCAAAACCACCAGACCCAGCGTTGGTGTTTTGCTGGATGAATGAGGGGGAATTACACTTAACAGATGTTTAAATGGAGAGTTACTCAGCATGTCCTTCAGAGCTTGAGCTCACAGGAAGTGTTGGCAAGAGCTTTGCCCAGAAATGGAGAAAACAGCCTTTTGAGAGGAGCTCTGTTTACTGTTGCTATAGCAGCTCTTTCCTTTTCCAGTCCGGACGGTCTAAATGCCAGAATCTTGTAAATGTAATTAATAAAACTGTTATTTTTAACCAGCTGTTTACATCTTTTAGTCCGAGAAAACTGAAAACTGCTCAATAAAGATAAAGATAAAAGGCAGCACTGCACCAGTTACAGGGAGAAAAACAGCTGTAATGGTTCACTGGTTCTCCAGAGAAATGTACTGCAGGTAGAAGAGTTAATGACACTGAATGATACATGTGCAGGATTACATTTTCATTTTGTCAAAAGTATCCAGACAGATCCAGAAAGATTGAACTCCGCTACCTGAAGCTGCACATTCCTTGAACTCCATAGAAAAGCACTGACCAATAGAACGGGCCTAAGGTCATTGTGCCAAATGCTGAGGGTGGGCTAGAGGGGTATAAAGCCCCCCAACATTGATACTCAGTAATGATGGTGGGGTCATCCAACATCTTGACCTCACTAACACTCTTTTTCACAGCAATGATTCTCCACAATCTAGTAAAAACCCGTTCCTGGACAGTAAAGCAAGATAAACTCTGTTTAATACCCTTAATTTCAGAAGAAACAATGAATGATCCAATGTCCCAATACTTTTGTAAATATAGTGCATCAATTTACATCAATTCCTCAATTCACTGTTGCTTTTATCGCATCTGAATGCAATCAAATCCTCCATAACGCCTTTCTAGAAGAGTAGAGGCTGTTACTGCAGTAAAGGGGGAGAAACTTCAAGCTAATAACTTCACTTCAGAAAGAGGAACGCTGGAAAGTCTACAGACGTTTGGACAACATGTTTGACAGTTGGTGAAGTAACTTTTTTTTTTATAGAGTGGAAAAGTACAACTGCTTTCAGGTCCAAAGTGCACACCACTCTCCAACTTAATGTTTATCCAATCAGCTTCTTAAAATACTGGACAGTTGCTATAGAGTCTGGAAAAACTGGAAACACTGAGCTGGTTGTAGAGAGAGAGTGCTAAAAACCCAAAGATGTGGGAATTGAGCTTTTAGGTGTTTCATCAATAAAATTATCTAATCGGCCAATCATGAAGCAGCACTGCAATCCATAAGATATGGGTCAGCAGCTTCAGGTAATGTTCACATCAACCGTCAGAATGAGGGAAAATATGACCTCACTGTTTTTGAGCGTGGTGTGACTGCTGGTGTGAAAGTTAATTACAGGTAGACACTCTCACTGACCACTGACTTTATGTTTATTTGGGTTTATTCTAATGTTATATAGAGTTAATTACAGGTAGACACTCTCACTGACCACTGACTTTATGTTGATTTGGGTTTATTCTAATGTTATATAGAGTTAATTACAGGTAGACGCTCTCACTGACCACTGACTTTATGTTTATTTGGGTTTTTTCTAATGTTATATAGAGTTAATTACAGGTAGACACTCTCACTGACCACTAACTTTCTGTTTATTTGGGTTTATTCTAATGTTATATAGAGTTAATTACAGGTAGACACTCTCACTGACCACTGACTTTATGTTTATTTGGGGTTTTTCTAATGTTATATAGAGTTAATTACAGGTAGACACTCTCACTGACCACTGACTTTATGTTTATTTGGGTTTTTTCTAATGTTATATAGAGTTAATTACAGGTAGACACTCTCACTGACCACTAACTTTCTGTTTATTTGGGTTTATTCTAATGTTATATAGAGTTAATTACAGGTAGACACTCTCACTGACCACTGACTTTATGTTTATTTGGGTTTATTCTAATGTTAAATAGAGTTAATTACAGGTAGACACTCTCACTGACCACTGACTTTATGTTGATTTGGGTTTATTCTAATGTTATATAGATTAAATAAAAGGTAGACACTCTCACTGACCACTGACTTTATGTTTATTTGGGTTTATTCTAATGTTATATAGAGTTAATTACAGGTAGACACTCTCACTGCTGAGATACAGTTTTAAACTCTTTTCATGGACTGCGTTTTCACAGCAGTAAAAAAAATACCAAAACCACCAGACCCAGCGTTGGTGTTTTGCTGGATGACTAAGGGGGAATTACAAGTCTGGAAAAACTGGAAACACTGAGCTGGTTGTAGAGAGAGAGTGCTAAAAACCCAAAGATGTGGGAATTGAGCTATTAGGTGTTTCATCAATGAAATTATCTAATCGACCAATCATGAAGCAGCAGTGCAATCCACTAAATCAGATATGGGTCAGCAGCTTCAGGTACTGTTCACATCAACCGTCAGAATGAGGGGAAATATGACCTCACTGTTTTTGTGACTGCTGGTGTGAGAGGGGCTGGTTTCAGTATTTCTACAACTGCTGATCTTCTGGGATTTCCAGATTTCTAGAGTTTCGTATAATGAAGTAATAAAGAAAACACATCCAGTGAGCGGTGGTTCTGCTGTTCCACAGACCAAAACACCTTGTGGACTAGGAAAGGTCCAAATGGTCAAACTGGGTGAAGCGGACAGAAAGGCTACAGTAACTCAGATAACCACTCTGTACAATTGTGGAGAAAAGCCTCTCAGAATGAACACCACCTCCACCTCCAACCAAGAACAGAAAGCTGCAGTGTAGCCGGATCTGATGAGTCTGGATTTCTGTTGAGGATCACACATGGTGGGGTCTGAATTCGGCAGCAGCTGCTTGAATTCATGGACCAAACCTGCCTTTTGAGAACAGTCTAGGCTGGTGGAGATGGTGTAGTGGTGTGTGTGTGTGTGTGTGTGTGTGGGGGGGGGGGGGTGTTTTGACTGTTTGAGTATTGTTGCTGACCATGAGCATCCGTTTATGACCACCATTTACCATCTTCTAATGGATACAGTTACTATAACTCATCATGACAGTTTGAACAAAACCTTGTATCTCCAAAATGTCAGCTTTTCAGGAGAAGGAAAAAACTTTCTAAACTTTCAATGGTCAAAGTAAAAAGGTTTTAGTCCAGGTCATTTTGGAGCATTTTTATTGGTCCATTTATCATGAAATTCTGATACAATGTAAAGAACAACTGCAGATTCAAATTATATTAGAGGTCAAAAGGTCAAAATTGAGATGTGAGGTTTTGCACAACAGCAGTGAGAAGTTATTTAAGGTGGTGTTTCTGTCCTTTTCCTGTTCCCAGTCTGAAATATGATGCAAATAGTATTAATAACTGGCTCATATTCAGCAGACTGTACCACATCATTTATTTATGATTTTTCATCAATAAGGCTCTTCATGTCTGACAGAGTGTCTGGGTTAAGAGGAGCCAGTACTGGTTCTTTTACCACATACACTCGAAAACTGCTGCCACTTAAGGCCTCATTTGTTGCCCTGATAAAGACAGATGCACTTCCCCCTGAATCCAATGTCAGACAATATCATTTCCAGTCCAGTGACCCACTCCACTTATAAGACTGCCGCTTTATTAATTATGAATTATTGATGAGACAGACACAGAAAAAGGGCACACTCTGAAAAATAAGGGTGTCAAAACGTTTTGTTGGCATGATGCCATACAAAAAGTGGCTTGTCCATACAGTCTTAAATAATTACTTAATGTGGAAACAAGCAATGAAACTGGGTTTATTCAACTCAAATAAACACCTAGAACTAGAATTTAATTCAATTTACTGAAAAAAACCCAGTTTAATTATTTGTTAGTAAACAAGGTTATTTTCTTAGTTTTATCTTTTTACATTGTAGAAAAAACACACTCCCCACACTGTTACACCACTGACCCCTAACACACTCCACACACTGTTACACCACTGACCCAAACACACTCCACACACTGTTACACCACTGACCCCAACACACTCCCCACATTGTTACACCACTGACCCCAACACACTCCACACACTGTTACACCACTGACCCCTAACACACTCCCCACACTGTTACACCACTGACCCCAACACACTCCACACACTGTTACACCACTGACCCCTAACACACTCCCCACACTGTTACACCACTGACCCCAACACACTCCCCACACTGTTACACCACTGACCCCTAACACACTCCACACACTGTTACACCACTGACCCCAACACACTCCCCACACTGTTACACCACTGACCCCTAACACACTCCACACACTGTTACACCACTGACCCCAACACACTCCACACACTGTTACACCACTGACCCCAAACACACTCCCCACTGTTACACCACTGACCCCAAACACACTCCCCACACTGTTACACCACTGACCGCTAACACATTCCACACTGTTACACCACTGACCCCTAACACACTCCACACACTGTTACACCACTGACCCCAAACACACTCCCCACTGTTACACCACTGACCACTAACACACTCCACACACTGTTACACCACTGACCCCTAACACATTCCACACTGTTACACCACTGACCCCAAACACATTCCACACTGTTACACCACTGACCCCTAACACACTCCACACACTGTTACACCACTGACCCCAAACACACTCCCCACACTGTTACACCACTGACCCCTAACACACTCCACACACTGTTACACCACTGACCCCTAACACACTCCACACTGTTACACCACTGACCCCTAACACACTCCACACTGTTACACCACTGAGCCCTAACACACTCCACACACTGTTACACCACTGACCCCTAACACACTCCACACACTGTTACACCACTGACCCCAAACACACTCCCCACACTGTTACACCACTGACCCCTAACACACTCCACACTGTTACACCACTGAGCCCTAACACACTCCACACACTGTTACACCACTGACCCCTAACACACTCAACACACTGTTACACCACTGACCCCTAACACACTCAACACACTGTTACACCACTGACCCCTAACACACTCCACACTGTTACACCACTGACCTCTAACACACTCCACACACTGTTATACCACTGACCCCTAACTAACACACTCCACACTGTTACACCACTGACCCCTAACACACTCTACACACTGTTACACCACTGACCCCTAACACACTCCACACACTGTTACACCACTGACCCCAACACACTCCACACACTGTTACACCACTGAGCCCTAACACACTCCACACACTGTTACACCACTGACCCCTAACACACTCCACACACTGTTACACCACTGACCCCAAACACACTCAACACACTGTTACACCACTGACCCCAAACACACTCAACACACTGTTACACCACTGACCCCAAACACACTCCACACACTGTTACACCACTGACCCCAAACACACTCCACACACTGTTACACCACTGACCCCTAACACACTCCCCACTGAAAGGTTAAAATCTGTACTTTCACAGTTTCTACACTTGTTTCAGTCAGTCTCTGAGAGTCATGACACGCCTCGATCACAGCGTTTCTGATACCTGTGCCTAATAAGAGTTCATAGGTTCTCAGTCGATTGGAGACTGGAGTTTCTCTTCATACAAGTACTTTTGATCTCAGAGCCTCCAGACCAAGATAGCTTTCAGAGAACTTCACTTCTTCTTTCTGAAATAGCAGCACAGCTGGTGCAGCACCACTTTCCACGGAAGTGAGAGCAAATGTGAGTGAGGGAGTGGTTAGAAATAACAAAAACTGGGTTATTTTGTTTCACCATGAAGAGATGGTTATGAGGGGTGTCCAGAAACATTAGGACATGTAGTGTAGCTCTGTAGGTTGGAGTTGGAGACCATTGGTATAGACACTGGCTGTTTGTATCTGTTCCAGATTGCTAAATCAACACAAACAGAAGCTTTGAACTGCTCGAGTGCGAGTCAGTGCATGCTGCTGATCTTAGTCCAGACTAAACATTCATGGTTGACTGATGGTTGAAACCAAGAAAGGTCAAATCAAGAACATGCGAGAACCAATGGAAAGAACATCTCGAGTCTGAACTGAGGTTCTACAGCACTATAGCTGGTTGGTTGGTGTTGCTCAGAGCAGCCGGCTACTCTGGGGAGTGGGTTAAATCTCTGTGGGCAAACTGAGGAAAGCAGAAATGAAAGTCCTGAGGCAGCAATGCAGAGAATAGCTTAGAAAGCTGTGAGTTCACACTGGGAGTGGCAGCAAGAGTCTCCTGACGGTGACTCTAGACTCTAATGAATGATGGTCTTATCCCATTAACACTCCATTAACAGAGCAATGCTGACATTTACAAACATACAAGGAATCCAGAAACACACATGTCCAAAAGTACCTCCCCCATAGAAAAGCACTGACCAATAGGACGGGATGTTCTGGAGCACTGGTGCTCACAGTGGTACCCCTTATACCTCCAGCATTGGTTTGTGGGGTTCTTTAGAGTGATGGAGCTCCATCCAGTACCTTGGAGAAGTTGGAGTGGCAGAACCAACAATCATCCAACATCAGTATCTGACCTTATTGATGCTCTCAAGTGGCTGAGTCGCAAGTCGCAATCAAATCCACCTCACAGCAATGTTCTAACAGCTAGTGTAAAGCCTTGCCAGAAGAGGCTTTTGGGGCTTTTACTGCTGCAAGGGAGGATGCACTGCTGTTTAAAACCCTTGATTTGAGAAGAATCGTACCCAAACCATCAAATCTAAGGAAATTCTAGTGAAATCTGTCAATCATTGTGAAATCACTGAATCTGTATCCATCAATATCATCCTTACCCAGAGGATTCTCAGCTTCGTAGCCCATAATCACCATCCAGTGTCTGCGCTCACCGTCCCAGCTGTTGATTACTGGTAGCTCTTCCTGCTTACTCTGCATATTTACTCTCCACGCTGGAATGTAAGCAGCCCTGCACCCAAAAGCCAGCCTCACTGTTTGACCTGGGCTCTTATTGTGCCTCTTCACTGCTGGGAAACCGAAGGAGTTTGGTTAAATATGTCTGTCTAGTTCAGTGACCTCCCGAACTAAGAAAGAGAATCTTATATTTCACACAGACTTAAGCTGAAGACCAGCACCGGACCATAGACTAGGCCGTAAATCTGCATGTGTTGTGTTTTGAACACTGGTATGCTGGTCAAAAAGCACTTAACCAGTATTTTCCACCAAAGTGGTGGAACGAGCTGCCCCTGGGTGTCCGAACGGCCGAGTCGCTCGCTGTCTTTAAACGCAGACTGAAGACCCACCTCTTCTGAGAGTACTTGGACGATTAGAGCACTATGGTCACCTTCTGTCTAGTAATGTCTAAAGCTTAGAGGTATCCTTTGAATTATTAGTCTATTCTAACTAGCTAAAGTTTTTCTTGGGTAAATAGCAAAGCACTTTGTAAGTCGCTCTGGATAAGAGCGTCTGCTAAATGCCATAAATGGAAATGTAAACCAGTATTTCTTGAATTTTCAACACTGGGATACTGGTCAACCAGATCCAGACCAGTATAAACAGCCGTTGTTGCGTTTTGAACAGTGGAATACTGGTCAACCAGTACTTAACCAGCATAAACTAGTAGCTGTTGCATTTTGAACACTGGTATGCTGGTCAAAAAGCACTTAACCAGTATAAACCAGCATTTCTTGAATTTCCAACACTGGGATACTGGTCAACCAGCACCTAACCAGCATGAACTAGTAGTTGTTGCATTTTGAACACTGGTATGCTGGTCAAAAAGCAGTTAACCAGTATAAACCAGTAGTTGTTGCATTTTGAGCACCGGGATACTGGTCAACCAGCACTTAACCAGTATAAACCAGTTGTTGTTGCTATTTGAACACTGGGATACTGGTCAACCAGCACTTAACCAGTATAAACCAGTTGTTGTTGCTATTTGAACACTGGGATACTGGTCAACCAGCACTTAACCAGTATAAATCAGCATTTATTGCATTTGGAACACTGGTATGCTGGTTAGCCAGTATAACATCAGCATCAAACCAGTATTTGTTGTGCTTTGATCACCAGGATACTGGTCAACCAGCTCCAGACTAGTTTAACACAATTTAAACCACTGTTTTATTTCTAGCAGGGCTGTAAGACGTTACTACAGAAGCTATGATATTTAAAACCAACTCAAGTGCCTTCAGATGTACGTTTCAGAGCACTGAAGTCCTGAACATTAGCATCATTCAGGACCTGCAGCTCCAATGACATCATAAACCCCTTTCTGTAAAGCTTAGCTTCAACACCAGCTGAATTCGTCTGCCTCTAAAACTGCAGTCACTGATTAGATAGAGCAGGTGATCAGGTGTGGAAATTAAATACTACAGATACCCTACATGTCTAAACACTTGCTAACCCCCCAACATCAACCCCCCAGTAAGGCTGCTGTGAAGCTCAATACAATAAAATCCACACAGCAATGTATCAGAGGAGTAGAGACTGTTACTGCAGCAAACTCCCTATTAATACCCTTGATTTCAGCAGAAACACAGAGTCTGGGGGGGTGGCATATCTGGTTCATTACTAAGGCCACCTGTTTGTCAGCCTGTCCGCATGTCTGGGTCTCGCTAAACCCGGCAGCTGTCGCTCTCTGCCGTGTGAAGCCCAGAATAGAACAATGAGCTTTTGCATTGTTTGGGTGTAATTGGGATTTTCCCCCATCACATGACGCTACCAGTGCTACCAGGATGTGGGGAAAGTTGGCAATGTCCGACAACCTATATTAATATTTGTATACAAACAAAGTGAAATGTCTCTGGAATGATGGTGGTGGAGCTCCATCCAGTACTTTTGGGATGGGTTGAGGAGTTGGGGAACATCCTGACCTCAATAACTAACACTCCTGTTGTTAAATGCAATCAAATCCTCACAGCAATGCTCCTTCTCCAAAATCTAGTAGAAAGCTCTACCTCTTCAGTTACTCCAGTTACTCCAACAAAAGCAGAATCAACTCTTTTAATACACTTGATTTAAGAAGAAACAATGGATGAGCAGGTGTCCCAATACTTTTGTCCAAATTGTGTATTATGTTTTGTTCTGAAAGTGGTGTTTTTATATATTAATATAGAGTATCTGTTTACTTTTCCATTGTTCCAGCGCTGTTGGAGATGAAGTTAATGAACCAAGAATAAATACAGACGTGGAAACAGACGGAGGCTCATAAATAAAAGATGAAACCTCAGGGCTTTCTGGTCTGTGAGTTAGATGATGGAACTGAGGAACACACACATTTTACTCAGTGTGTTGTGCAGCCACTTACTCAGAAATCACACACACACACACACACACACACACACACACACACACACACACACACACACACACAAACAGGAATAATCTATTCCTCTTGATGTCGCTTACCATCATGGATAGACCCTGATTTTAACTCCAGGTACAAACAAGACTGAGAACTCAATAAGGACCTGACATTTAGAGTGTGGAGACTACATTACCCATCACCCCCAGCTTCACAGCAGTGATAAACACAGTCACTTATGTCAGTTTTTGAATGAAAGAAAGAGAAAGTCAGCAGAGAAAGTGAATCGTACCACATATACCAATCAGCCACAACCTTAAAACCTGTAGGCCCGCCTCGTGTCAAGACATGGACTCAGCTGTAACTGGACTAGAGGATCTGCTGCTAACATCTGAAGGTGTCCAGATACCACAGCTATCATCAATGAGCCTTGGTTGCCCATGACCCTGTTGCCGGGTTGGAGCCACTTTGCTAGGTCCTGACTACTGCATACCAGGAAGGTAACACCCCACAAGACCCGTCTGATGTTTTGTACATGTTCTAGACAATGACTGGGTCAGAACATCTCCAAAACACCAGGCAGGTCTTGTGAGGTGTTCCCTCCCAGTATGCAGTGGTGGTCAGTACCTACCAAAGTGGCTCCAAGGAAGGACAATTGGTTTCATGGGCCTGAGTATCTAAACCTGGGTCACCAGTGAAAGTTAACAGATGGTGATTTGGACCACACCCGGTGGAGTGGATCAGCTGTGTGAGACCCTTTCCCTGCTCTGACACACTCCCTTCAGGTCAGGAGGGGTTTGTTAATGAGCTGATGAGTTTGATCAGGTGTGCAGCAGCAGCAGCAGCAGCGAAACACTAAACTCTGCACACTGGTGGTAGATAGGGGTCAATAAAGCTACAGCACTAAAAGATCTTCCCACAGACTCACACTTACATGGAAGGCTGCTGTAAAATGACACACTGGTGCCAATTGTGTGTGTGTGTGTGTGTGTGTGTGTGTGTGGGGGGGGGGGGGGGGGGGGTGTTAGCTCTATAATGGCACCACCCCATCACGTCTCTGTAGAGAAGTACTGCCAATAGAATAGGACTCTCTTGAGCAGATCAACATCATGACCCTATTGGCTCCATGCTGCCTAATAATGCCAGGCGTGGGCTAGAGGGGTGTAAAGCCCCCCAGCATTGAGGAGCTGTGGAGCAGTGGAGGAGCTGTGTTCTCTGGAATGATGGTGGTGGAGCTCCATCCAGTACTTTTGGATGGGATGAGTTGGTTATCCAACATCACTGAATGCAATCAAATCCTCACAGCAATGCTCCGACTCCAATATATAGTAGAAAGCCTTCTTCAATGGACAGTAGAGACAGTTACTCTAACAAAAGTAGGAGTAGCTCTTTTTAACACCCTTGATTTTAGAAGGAACAATGAAAGAGCAGGTGTCCCAATACTTTTGTCAATATATTGTATGTGTGGGTTTGTGGTAAAACACTTTCTGTATGCTGAATGGTCCCAAAGTTATCAAAGCAATTCAGAAGATCCAGAGATCTCCTGATACCAGAGGAAACTTGGTAAAGAGAGTAGATGAAAGACAGACCCCCACCCCCAACCCCCCACAGCTACACCTCTGCCCGATATACAGAGCACCATGTTTTAGCTGGTCATTCCACTGCATGACTCTGAATAGCTGCTGCTGATTCATCCTGAGCTGCTCGGGCGTGTGGTCATCATCCTTAACAAGCTTCTAAAAACAGCAAAGACATTTCCTGCCCTGAAACTCACTGTGGAGACCGGGAGATTGGCAGAGGTGGGTGGGTATGGTATGTGTTTCTTGGCCATTTTATCAGAAACCCCTCTCTTGTACCTCCTCCACCTTGCTGATGTACACTACATAGACAAAAGTGGGATAATAGGTCACCTGCATTGCTCATTGTTTCTTCCAAATTCAATATGTTGCTTGCATTGAGGATTTGATTGCACTCGGCAACAAGAGCATTAGTAAGGTCACCTCTCCACCTCATCTCCAACTCCCCAACTCATCCCAAAGGTCCTGGATGGAGCACCATCATCCTTCCAGAGAACACAGTTCTTCCACTGGGTTTCTAATAAAGTGGCCAGCGAGTGAAAGCACAAGGTTGGTGTTTCTAATAAAGTGGCCAGTGAGTGAAAGCACAAAGGTTGGTGTTTCTAATAAAGTGGCCAGAGAGTGGAAACACAAGGTAGTTGTGTTAGTTTCTAATTAGGTAGTTTCTAATAATGTGCCCAGTGCCAAAGCACAAGATCAATGTTTCTGATAAAGTGGCCGGTATTAGGAAGCAGTTTCTATTAAAGTGAAAGGAGGGTGTGCATCTCTTCCTCTTCCTCTGTTGTAATCATGCGCTAACAGAAGCCTGAGCTTGTATTAATGGTACGGTCTTATTAGAGCGTGACTACGCCACAGTCGTTTCCGGAGTTGGAGTGTATGCCCTGCTGCAGCTGAAGCTCCACTAGCAGAGATAAACTGCAGGCCCTCATGCTTCAGGCCCTGTGTGTCTGCAGGTGATCAGTAACGGGACCAGTGAAACATTGCCGTGCTCCTCTGGGCTCTTGGTGCAGCTGGCTCTGGAAGACACTGACACACTCCGGGTCAGTGCACAGGGCATCTTGCCCGGTCGGCCAATCTGGCAAACAAGTCGTTCTGGAGCTGTCAAAACAAGACCTTATATATTTGATAAGTTTAGAAGAGAAAGGAAAGCTTTGATGATTTAATGTAGTAAGATTTTATTTTAGGATTATTTTGGACGCTTTCTTTTGCGTATCCGAATTTCACACCATTTAATTAATTAATTTAATTCAAACTTTATTCTAGCAGTAATATTAAATCGCAGGCTTTTATCCAAGATATAAAATATCTAATATGTACTAAATTGATTCAAAATTATTCAGAATATACAAGCAATTATTCAATACTTAATAAAGTACACCCACTCAACCTACAGCAGTTTAGCCCCACCCACTCAGCCTACAGCAGTTTAGCCCCACCCACTCAGCCTACAGCAGTTTAGCCTCATCCACTCAGCCTACAGCAGTTTAGCTCCACCCATTCAGCCTAAAACAGTTTAGCCCCTTCAATTCAGCCTACAGCAGTTTAGCCCCATCCATTCAGCCTACAGCAGTTTAGCCCCACCCATTCAGCCTACAGCAGTTTAGCCCCACCCATTCAGCCTACAGCAGTTTAGCCCCACCCATTCAGCCTACAGCAGTTTAGCCTCATCCATTCAGCCTAAAACAGTTTAGCCCCTTCAATTAAGCCTACAGCAGTTTAGCCCCACCCATTCAGCCTAAAACAGTTTAGCCCCACCCCTCCAGCCTACAGCAGTATGAGCACTGCTTGATTCTACTGGGATAAGGCGAGGTTGTAAATGAGGATGTAAAAATGAATGATGATGTTTTTAGTCCGTAAACTCTAAAGTGTTCTACAGCAAGATGCAGGCAGTGGTTCGGTAAAGGTGGAGCGGCTTTATAAACTCAATTAGCCTGTTTTAATGATCACAGTCTTCAGAAAGCCAGTGAAAGCAGCGCATTTTTAACACTGAGAGACTAAATGGGGCGTGATGATTTAAACAGCGTGTATGTTCATGTGTTTTTACCCTCCGAGAGAAGTGCTTACGGCTCATTTTCAGGTTCACCTGGCGAGCAGCACCGAGCTTGTGCAGATCATCAGATTAGTGACTAATAAAATACAGTTTGGAAGCTCCTCATCCAGGTTTACACAGTAAGGGATACACTATACGTCCAAAAGTGTGTGGACACCCTTTCTAATGAATGTATTCGGCTACTTTAAGTTGCACCCATTGCTGACACAGATGTGCAAATACACACATACAGCTTGTCTTGTGCCTGTAAAGAAGTACTGCCAATAGAATAGGACTGCCATGCTGCCTAATGATGCCAGGCGTGGGCTAGTAGAGGGGTATAAAGCCCACCAGCATTGAGGAGCTGTGGAGCAGTGGAAGAACTGTGTTCTCTGGAATGATGGTGGTGGAGCTCCATCCAGTACTTCTGGAGAGTTGAAGATGAGGTAGGGTGGTGATCATCATCCAACATCCTGATCTCACTAACTAATGCTTATGTTGCTGAATACAATCAAAATCCTCACAGCAATGTTCCTCCTTTTCCAAAATCTAGTAAACGCCTTCTTCTCTGGACAGTAGAGACAGTTCCTCCAACAAAAGCAGGATCAACTCTTTAATTTAGAAGAAACAGAGTGAGCAGGTGTCCCAATACTTTTGGACAGGTTCTTTTTTACAGTGTCTATCCCTTATGAAGACACAGCTGGTTTACAATCAACCTTTATATGTGCGTCATCAAACAAGTCCAGATTTTTTGGGGGTTACAAAAAAACCTTATTCCAGCTCTACTGGTCAGACTGGGAATCTGAAGGAACACTGTGATGGTTCTAAAGGGGATTAGAGGTGAAGTTATAGACATGCAGAAGACTGGATCTCTGAGTGCACTCTGCTGGATGGAAGCTGTATATATACCTCCCAGCACTAACTAGACAAGACTGTCCCTCAGCTGAGCAGCAAAAGTGATGGCTGTGTCTTTAGGAAAACACCAAGTGATGCCACAGCCATACGTAATCAGGAGTCCCAGGGAGGATTCCGGTCCTCTCTCTCTCTCTCTCTCTCTCTCTCTCTCTCTCTCTCTAGGTGGGTAGGATAGTCCTCCTTCTCCCTCAGCCCTGAGCATGGGTCATCTGTTAGCCAACTCTCTCTCTCTCTCCCCCTCACTCTGCCCATATCTCTCTCTCTCTCTCTCTCTCTCTCTCTCTAAAACAAAGACTCTCTATCTCAGTCAGTGGCGGCACACAGTGCTCAGTAAGACACCTGATACGTCCATAAAGAGCTGATACCACACAGTCCGTCTGATCCTCTACAGCTCTCTCTTTCTGAGTAAGTGTGTGTGTGTGTGTGTGTGTGTAATACAGTTGAATCATTAGTTTAGAGCTCCTGAGCTGTGTTAGAGTAAATGGAGAGTATTAGCACACAGCTGGAGACTTCACCGACTGCACCGGCTAATGAAGCTCTAACTCATCCCAATCCACCAAAACAACACACACACACACACACATACACACACACGCGCACACACGCGCACACACTGTGGAAACGAGAACTCACTCAGTGTCATGTCTATAAACACAACTCCTTTAAACAGCTTCTGAGTGATGCCCAGCTCAGCACGGCACACACACTCACCGCGGTACACACACACACACACAGATTCTGTACCAGTTACACAGGAGATGAATCACTGGTGTCTGCCCATCACTTCAGCAGCTGAGAGACTCAGAGCTGTCCACCCCACCCTCACCTGTCCACCTGTTCATTATAAAGATGCTATCATTAGTGTATTAACAATTACATACTGTTAATAGATAATCAATAGATCGACAGATAGATCGATAGAGATAGATACTAAGGTAGATAGATATATAGATTCTTTAAATATAATAGACACTGCAGAAAGATACTTTAAACTATATACAGATACTGTAGACACATAAATACATAAACTATATATATATATATATATATACAGTGAGTCCAAGAAGTATTTGATCCCTTGCTGATTTTCTTCGTTGGCCCACTAATAAAGACATGATCATTCTATACTTTTAATGGTAGATGTATTCTTACATGAAGAGACAGAATATTAAAAAGAAAATCCAGAAAATAAATCTAAGGAATATATATTAATTGATTTGTATTTCATGGAGTGAAATAAGTATTTGATCCCTTAGTATTCATTAGCAGTTCTGGCTTTTACAGACCAGTTAGACACTCCCAATCAACTTGTTACCTGACCTGAAGCCACCTGTTCTCACTAATCACTTGTGGGAAAAACACCTGTCCACAGAATCAGACAGATCACACAGATTTCAAGTCTCCAACATGGGTAAAACCAAAGAGCTGTCACAGGACCTCAGAGTCAGAATTGTTGACCTTCACAAAGCTGGAATGGGCTACAAAAAGATTAGTAAGGTGTTGGATGTGAAAGTAACAACTATTGGTGCAATTATCAGAAAGTTTAAAGAGTATAACATGACAATCAACAGACCTCGGCCCGGTGCTCCAAAGAAGATTTCGCCTCGTGGGGTGGCAATGATGCTGAGAACAGTCAGAAATCGTCCTGCAACCACTCGGCAGGAGTTAGCAAATGACCTGAAGGCAGCTGGGACCACAGTTTGCAAGGAAACAATTGGCAACACTTTGCGCAACAATGGATTCACATCCTGCAGTGCCCGAAAGGTACCCCTGCTGAAGAGAGCACATGTGGAGGCGCGCCTCAAGTATGCCAATGATCATTTGAAAGATGAACCAAGTTATTGGGAGAAGGTTTTGTGGTCAGACGAGACCAAAATTGAACTTTTTGGCCTCAACTCCACCCGCCATGTGTGGAGGAAGAAAAATGCTGCCTATGACCCCAAGAACACTGTGCCCACCGTCAAGCATGGAGGTGGAAGCATAATGTTTTGGGGGTGTTTCTCTGCCAAGGGTACAGGGCTACTTCACCGCATCACTGGGAAGATGGATGGAGCCATGTACCGCACAATCCTGAGGGACAACCTCCTCCCCTCTGCCAGGGATCTGAAAATGGGCCGTGGTTGGGTCTTCCAACATGATAACGACCCTAAACATACAGCAAAGGCAACAAAGGATTGGCTCAAGAAAAATCACATTAAGGTCATGGAGTGGCCCAGCCAGTCGCCAGACCTCAATCCGATCGAAAATCTATGGAGGGAGCTGAAGGTCAGAGTTGCCAAGCGACAGCCCACCAACCTTCATGATTTAGAGAGGATCTGCAAAGAAGAGTGGGCCAAAATTCCCCCTGGTGTGTGTGCTAAACTTGTGGTTAACTACAACAAACGTCTCACCGCTGTGCTTGCAAACAAAGGCTTTGCCACTAAGTATTGAGTGTGTTTGGCAAGAGGGATCAAATACTTATTTTCCTCATTGAAATACAAATTAATTAAAATATATTCTTTAAAATTATATTCTGGATTTTTGTCTTGATATTCTGTCTCTCCATGTTAGAATATATCTACCATTAAAAGTGCAGAAGGATAGTGTCTTTATTAGTGGGCAAACAAAGAAAATCAGCAAGGGATCAAATACTTCTTGGACTCACTGTATATATATATATATATATATATATATATATATATATATATATATATATATATGCATACTTTAGACAGATATATGTAGATACTGTAGATATGTAGAGGTTGTTAAATATAGACTGTTGATAGATACTGTTGATGGAGGCTATACATAGATACTGTAGATTAGAGACTATAGGTAGTTACTGTAGGTAGACAGCCTAAGGATAATGTAAACAGACAGACAGACAGACCATAGATACTGTAGATAGATATACTATATAGAGACACTGTAGATAGATACTGTTTATGAACACTTTAGATATAGATTGTACATAGAGATTATACATAGACTGTAAATAGATCATTTTGACAGACTGTAGCCCAAAACTGTAAATACTGTAAACAGATACTGTTTATGAATACTGTAGATATAGTTCGTAGATAGAGAGTGTAGGTATAGACTGTAGATCGAGACTGTATATAGAGACTGTTTATGGATACTGTGGATATGGATATTGCAGATATAGATTGTAGAAAGAGACTGTAGATATAGATTGTAGATAGAGACTGTAGACTGTAGATAGGGACTGTTTATAGACACTGTAGATAAAGATTGTAGATAGAGACTGTAGATAGAGACTGTTTATGGATACGGTAGATATAGATTGTAGATAGAGACTGTAGACTGTAGATAGAGACGGTTTATGGATGCTGTAGATATAGACTGTAGATATAGATTGTAGATAGAGACTGTTTATGGATGCTGTAGATATAGACTGTAGATATAGATTGTAGATAGAGACTGTTTATGGATGCTGTAGATATTGACTGTAGATATAGATTGTAGATAGATACTGTGGTTGGATAGATGACAGAACAACATACTGAACATTAGCATCACTCATTACACTGATTATAGACTACATGTGTGTTTGTGGCAAAACACACACATGATAACTGCTTGTGAGTATTTGCTGTGATGATGGAAGAGCTGAGGAATGACTAATAAGAGCAATCACACACACACACACACACACACACACACACACTTGCATAAACAATAAAACACAATCACACAATCTTTCCATATTTTTCTGTTTGCTTCATCATATATTGTATATAAGTTCAAGATACACACACACACACACACACACACACACACACACACACACACATAGATTAAAGTATTCATTAAGGTCACCGTGCCCAATGCTGAGTGTGTGCTAAAGGGGTAAAAAGCCCCCCAGCATTGAGCTAGGAGGTTCTCTGGAGTGATGGAGCTCCATCCAATAGCTCTGGGATGAGTTAGAGTGGCAGAACTAATCTTCCAACATCAGAACCTGGCCTCACTGATACTCTTACTGTGGCTGAATACAATCAAATCCTTCTAACATAATGTTCCAATGTTGTAGTGGAAAGCTTTCCCAGAAGAAAAGAGGCTGTTACTGCAGTGAAGAGGGACAAACACCCGGCTAATACCCTGGATTTCTGACGAAACCTTAAAGAGCAGGTGTCCACAAACTTTTGGACATGTAGAGTAACAATACATCTCTCTTTCTTTCTCTCTCTCGCTCTCTCTCTCTCTCTCTCACACACACACACTTCACTGTCTGCACCGGAATATTAAAATCCAGGAATTCCTACCTGTAAAGAGGTCGTCCCAGTTCCAGCGAGGAAAACGACAGATCCCAAAAAGTCCCACTAGAGTTTAATCCACCAGCAGCTCAGAGCACAGTACAGTCCAGGGCGAGAGACATAGAGGCAGACTGAGACAGACTGAGGGAGAGAGAGAGCTGTCATAAAGTTTTCGGATGACAGCTCACACCATCTGCATACTGGGGGTACCCGGGTGCTGTGTGTGTGTGTATGTGAGTGTGTGAGTGTGAGGCGACGGCTCTCAGCAATGCCACATGGGTCTCAGCACACAGAGACACACAGAGACACACACACGCACACACACACTTGCGCGCTGCTGAGAGAATCCAAAAACACACACGCGTATTACTTGCTGTCCTCTCTGGCTCTCTCTCTCTCTCTCTCTCTCTCTCTCTCTCTCTCTCTCTCTCTCTCTTTCTCCCTCTTCAACACACACACACAGCAGAGATTCAAGGCAATAGGACCCACAGAGAGTGAGTGAGTGAGTGAGTGTGAGAGAGAGAGAGAGAGAGAGAGAGAGAGAGAGAGGGGAGGAGGAGGAGGGGTAACTGCTTGTTTGGGGAAGTGTGAGAGAGCAGCACACACTCCCACTGTGGTTTCAGATTCCACACTTAGACAACTGAGACACACATGCGGGCACACACACACACACACACACACACACACACACACACACACACACACACACACACACACACTGTTTTCATACATGTCTGAATGTGGAGTCATTTATTTGTACCATTTGTATGTATGTATATATATATATATACACACAGTAAATAATATATCGCATATGTTTTTTACATGTATATATTATTATTTATAATAGTAAGATGTGCCATATGTTTAAAAGTATCTATGTGCAGTAATAAAATGTCCCACATGCTATATGTATAATATATATATTATATATTTTTTTTTTTTATTTATTTTTTTTTTTTCCTCAGATTTACAGATTCACATTATACCAAGAAATACAAATACATACACAAAAATGTATTGTTTAATATATATATATATATACACATATTAAACAAACAAACAATATAAATATAAACATTGTAAAAAATACAATACAGTTCTTTGTGTATGTTTATTTTTTGGCATAATGTGAAGCTGTGAATCTGATGTTCTTTATAAACACATCTTTTTGTGAATAAATTATTCTTTTTACTAATGTATCATTATATATATATATATATATATATGTCCTGTATGTACGGTATGTTAAGGGATAATGTTTGTCATTATTCATTTGCATGTGTGTGTGTGTGTGTGTGTGTGTGTGTGTGTGTGTGTGTGTGTGTGTGTGTGTGTGCGCACCAACATATAAATAAACATATATCTATAGATCTATATATCTATATTTACATATCTATATCTATACACTCATACCGGTCATATCAGAACATTAAGACTACCCCTTCTTTGAGCGATTGTCCTGAAAATATACAAAAACAAACACAGGAACACACACACATACACTCATATCTCCTCTGTGTACCCTCAGTAAACACAGACACATACAATTTTCACTGCCCACAGTGTACCCATTTATTTACTCTATATAGAAAGTCCCTCACCAGCACACACACACACACACACACACACACACACACACACACACACACACACACACGCACAAACACACACGCACAAACACACAGGCACAAACACACATGCAGTCCAACCTCTATTGATGATGCTGCACTTTGTTAGAGGTCAGACACACACACACACACACACACACACACGCATGCGACCGCAGGTTTCTATCACTGTAGAAAGAATCTCCTGGTGCCTTTATTGTTGGATGGACAGGGACAAGCAGAGGAGGAGTTCCTCTTTTGAGTCCTAGTTCCACATTATTCTGCACTAAACCTGCATATTCACCTGTTCTGCAGTAGATTTGTTATTGTTGTTGTGTCATATGTTACTCTTACTCTTACATAATAACAGCATTAACACACAGTAAAGTAATGAATAAAAGACTGCCTTCATTCGTTCCAGTGCTCACTAGCAGCTCAACACTTCACACACAGACAGCCCAGTGCGTCCTAGTTCACCTGATCACTGAATTACTGGAAACACATGTTTAATTTGATTATATTAAATTAAAAATCTATAAATCTATAAATTTATATCAGACTGGCCACTAGGGGGCATGTATACGGACTCTACAGAATATTGGTTTTCCCACGGGGAGACGGTCAGACAGACAGATGGATGGTTAGATAAACAGACAGACAGGCAGGCAGACAAACAGATGGATATATGGATGGATGGACAGGCTGAGAGAAAAGTGAATGGATGACAGATGGATGGATGGATGGATGAATGAAGGATGTGTAGGGTGTCTAGTTAGACAAACTGATAGAAAGAAAGATGGATGTATGGATGGATAGACAAACAGACAGATAGACAAAAAGATGGATTGGCGGACAGGGAGAAAGATGGGTGAATGGATGTATAGTCGAATGGACAGAAAGATGCATGGATGGATGGATAGACAGACATACAGATGGATGGATATACAGACAGATGAATGGATGGATGAATGAAGGATGTGTAGGATGGATGGATAGACAGACAGACAGACAGATGGATAGACAGACAGATGGATGGATGGCTGGATGGACGGAGAGGGAGAAAGATGGATGAATAGATGTATAGCCAAATGGACAGATGAATATATGAATGGATGGGTGGACAGACAGACAGATGGATAGACAGACATACGGATGGATGGATGGATGGATGGATGGATGGATGGATGGAAGGATAGACAGACAGATGGATGGATGGATGGATGGAAGGATAGACAGACAGATGGATGGATGGATGGATGGAAAGATGGATGGATGGACAGACAGATGGATGGATGGATAGATGGATGGATAGACAGACAGATGAATGGATGGATGGATAGACAGACAGACGGATGGATGGATGCATGGATGGAAAGATGGATGGATGGACAGACAGATGGATGGATGGATAGATGGATGGATAGACAGACAGATGAATGGATGGATAGACAGACAGACGGATGGATGGATGCATGGATGGAAAGATGGATGGATAGACAGACAGATGGATGGATAGATGGATGGATGGACAGACAGATGGATGGATAGATGGATGGATGGACAGACAGATGGATGGATAGATGAATGGATAGACAGACAGATGGATGGATGGATAGACAGACAGATGGATGGATGGATGGATGGATGGAAGGATGGATGGATGGATAGATGGATGGATAGACAGACAGATGAATGAATGGATGGATAGACAGACAGACGGATGGATGGATGCATGGATGGAAAGATGGATGGATGGACAGACAGATGGATGGATAGATGGATGGATGGACAGACAGATGGATGAATGGATAGACAGACAGATGGATGGATGGGTAGACAGACAGACGGATGGATGGATGGATGGATGGGTAGACAGACAGACGGATGGATGGATGGATGGATGGATGGATGGACGGACAGACAGATGGATGGATGGGTAGACAGACAGATGGAAGGATGAATGGGCAGATAGACTGACCAATAGACTGATTGCTAGACAGACACACAGACGGATGGATGGATGGATGGATGGACAGACAGATGGATGAATAGATAGACAGATGGATGGATGAAATGGATAGATGGATGGATGGATGGACAGACAGATGGATGAATAGATAGACAGATGGATGGATGAAATGGATAGATGGATGGATGGATGGGTAGACAGACAGATGGATGGATGAATAGTTAGACAAACTGACAGAGACAGGAAGACGTATGGATGGATGAATGGGTAGACAGACGAATGGATGTATAGATGGACAGACAGACAGAAAGATGGATGGATGGATTGAAGGTTAAAACTGAATGCGTGTCCTGCTGCAATGGGGTTTCTGATAAAGTGGCCGGGCAGTTAGAGCGGTTACATAAAAGCTACTGTAAAGAATCTAAAAATAGACCAATTTCATCCCCATGTTTCTGCATCTGTCTCCCATTTCACAGCAATTATCACACCAACCAGCTCTGCGTCAGCGCTGCACACACCTGCCACTCACACACCACTCAACACCAAACGCAGGATCATGAGGTTATAGGAAATACGATGTGATGGTAAACACTCCCTGCCCATGTGGCCTTTTTCTGCCCCATTAGGTCTCACAAAGCAGGCAGTTTCCGGGACCCTGTGTTATAATGAATGGTGGGCTGGTCTGGATGGGACGCCCACTGAGCAGCAGCTGCCAGCACTCTGCATCCCAAAACTCTGAAGGAGAGTCAGAGGTCACCTGACTTATCCTCTCCACTCTTCTGAAGGCCGCTGTGGGAAACTAGAGAAGGTCCATCCATCTTTTAAGGTCTGTTATCACACACACACACACACACACACACACACACTGACGAGCCAAAATTGCACTATAAAAACCTTTTACCCCTCAGATTAGGTTCAGTCTGTTTAATACATTTTAAGGACAAAAGTTTTGGGACACCTTCACATTCAGGACCACTTACAGGAGCTTTGATGCCATCCCATTCTTACCCCCATAGGCATTAATATGGAGCTGTTACCCCTTTGTCCCAATACTTCTGTCCATATTGTGAATTTACCACTACACACACGGAGCTGCTCAGCCACTTATCAAATGCAAGTTACCCAGCTGGATGTACCTCCCACCAACCAGTATCTTTACTAACAGGTTCAGCGAACGTTCCTGAGAAGCAACACTTATGGGATGAGTTGGGGGTTGGGGGTTAGGTGGATATCATCCAACATCTTCACTAATGTTCTTGACCTCACTAATGTTCTTGTCACCGAATGCAATCAAATTCTCACTGCAATGTTCCTCCAAAATCTATGTGAAAGCCTTCCTCCCTGGACAGTAAAGACAACAGAGTTATTCCAACAAAAAAAAAGGATAAACTATTTTTAATACCCTTGATTTCACAAGAAACAACGGATGACAAAAGTATTGGGATACCTGCTCTACATCGTGCATATTTGGCCGTGTATCAGAGTAGCGCTATTCCATTTTCTGTCCAATAAGCTAGAACCGCCACTGACCGGACCTCGAGGTCTAAGCTCATGGTCTATAAATGAATCTGACACCTTGGTGCCATCTAGTGTTATGAATGAAAACTGGACATTTCAGAAACTGACAATTATGGCCCGAACTGAAGGGCCCGGGTATAATATTCATGTAATCAAACATGAGTTCATTAATTACATGTAATTGATGAAGCTAATTACAGGCTGAATTAGTTGTATTACACCCCTGATCTTATAGGATCACAGGGCGGGAGCAGGCCGAGCTGCGAGGGGCTGCTCAGGCTGGGTTGATGCTGCAGTGGGGTGCTGGTGGTGGTGCTGGTGGTGGTGCTGGTGGAAGGGGTGGGGGGGGGGGGTGATGTGATGTGTTCAGAACAGTTGGTCCTATTAAATTTCCTCCCGCTGCCCACGGCCAGGGAACGGGAGGCGGCGTGGAATGTTTGCTCAGAAAGAACAGGAGTGTGTGTGTGTGTGTGTGTGTGTGTGTGTGTGTGTGTGTGTCAGAGAGATGAAATGACATTCCTGAGCCCAGGCTGATACAGCATGAAGACAAGCTGTAACTAAACACCAGAGAGAAACAGCGAGAAACCTCACAAAGCTAAAAACAGAGGTGATGTGAATGTGCAGAGCGGAGCGCCGGCTGACGGGCCGGTCCTGGTCCTGCTGCGATTTCCACTGGGTATGATTCTTTCTCTCAAATCAGGTCAGGGTGATTCTGTCCTAATGTTTGTGGACACCCCTTCTATTGAATGCATTTGGCTACTTTAAGTTGCACCCATTACTGACAGTGATGTGCAAATGCACACACACACACACACACACAGCTTGTCTAGTCCCTGTAGAGAAGAAGTACTGCCAATACAATAGGACTATCTAGAACAGACAAACCAAACATGACCCTATTGGCTCCATGCTGCCTAATAATGCCAGGCGTGGGCTAGAGGGGTATAAAGCCCCCCAGCATTGAGGAGCTGTGGAGCAGTGGAGGAGCTGTGTTCTCTGGAATGATGGTGGTGGAGGAGCTCCATCCAGTGCTTTTGGGATGAGTTGGGGAGTAGAGAGAGAAAAGCACAAAGCAGGAACTACTATTTAGGCTACTTCCACCAGGTCTAACATGTATTGTGGACTCTTGATTATCTGCCACTATTAATCGCACAAATATTACCCATCATTCCTCTGAACATCACTGCCATGACTATATTGAGTTATTCTACATCATGATTATTATATTATGATTATGATCAGAGCAGTTCAACAGTTTAGATGGTTCGGTCATTTTTATCAATAATGTATAAATAGTTCTGATCAGAGGAGGATGGGTCGGGTCCCCCTTATGAGTCTTGGTTCCTCCCAAGGTTTTCTGTCTTTTACTAATTACTAATTATGTAAAGTTGATTTGTGACAACAACAGTTGTATAAAGCTATACAAATAAATTTGACTTGACTATTGTGTAGAGAACAGTGCAAGTATGGCTGGGCGATATGGTAAAAATACTGTATCACGATATTTTTACAATACACAATATTTATCACGATACATGTGATCACAGACTAAAAACATCAGCATCTACAGATTCTTATAATCTACTACTCAGATCCTCTCCTGTACTGAATACAGTGATTTATACTCAACATCTGCTGCTCTTCATCTAATGAACCCTTCAGTCTAATTACACTGTTAGTAATGAAACCTGCAGCTGATCAGTGTTTATTAAACACTAACATTTACATCACATTTACAGTTAAGGCATTTTGCAGACGCTCTTACCCAGAGTGACTTACAAAAGTGCTTCGCTCTTTACACAAGAAGAACCTCAGCTAGTTTAAATAGACTAATAATTCAAAAGATACAAAGCTCAACATCCCTGTGCATTACAGTGCATGTAGGGTGGATCTATCAGGTAGTGAGTGACCGGCCAGTTCTTGAAGGTGATGGAGGTGCTGAAGCAGGAAAAATGGACAAGCGTAAAAATCTAAGACACTTTGACAAGAACCAAACTGTGATAATCTAGATAATAACTGGGTCAGAACATCTCCAAAACATCAGCAAGCAGGTCTTGTGGGGTGTTTTTTTCCCGGTAAGCAGTGGTCAGTATCTACTAGTGCTCCAAGTGCTCCAAGAACTTACAGTCTCCTCCAACAAAATGTATCACGATACGATAAAATATCGTCATATTGCCCAGCTGTAAATGCAAGTCTTCTAGCTAGTAGTACACATACATTTTTTCTCCTAGCGTATCGTGTGCTCACATGAAAAACTATGTCCCATCAGGGGCTCCGCAGTTTCCTGTAGAGGATTTGTTCATTTTTTTCCACTCAGAATATCAACAGGTCATTTTGAACATCTTGTACTGATTTCTATTAATTACAACATTCCTACAAACGTTCCATGTTTTCTGACTAATGCAGTTCTGAGAGCCTGCTGTTCTCAAAATCAGCTTTTCTCCATTTCTGGAGATTCAGTTTCTGGAATAGTTTAGTCAGCAGTACTTCTGACTCACTTTTATTAGTGCGGTCTCTCTTTGGTAAACACTACATTTATTTAGTTTGTACTTGATGTTCCCTCCATCTACACTGTAGAAAAGTCAGGCCAGCCTAAACTGATGCAGTAACTGGTTATGGAGTCGAGCCGTAAAGACCTTAGTCAATGAGCTGCAGCCGAAACTGATTAAACACGGTGTACGTTGTTTAGTCGGTGGCTCCGCCCCCTCAATACGTTTATTGTTTATTCCCATCTGCAGAGTAGTGCGCCCCCTATAATTTCAGGATGGAAGAAATGTTGAGTGCAACAATTAGAACCCTCAGAGTAGAACCCTCACAATTCTGGGGTTTAATCTGCCATAACATTAATACCATTAATGCCTAATATTGATCAGGCCTTCCTTTGAACAGATCTGACCTGTCAACGCATGCACCCCACAAGACCTCTGAAGGTGTCCTGTGGTATCCTTGAAGATCCTGCAAGTCCTGTAAGTTGTGACGTTGGGCCTCCATGAGTCCTAATCACCCATGACCTGGTCAATGGTTTCTTGGAGCACTTGTAGTAGATACTGACCACTGCTTACTGTGAGAAAAACACTCCACATCAGACCTGCTTGCTGATGTTCTGGAAATGTTCTGACCCAGTTATTGTCTAGAACATCACAGTTTGGTTCTCAGATTCTTACGCTTGTCCATTTTTCCTTCACCATCACCTTCTTCATTACCTTCAAGAACTGACCGTTCACTCGCTGCTTGATAGATCCACCCTACATGCACTGTGATGCACAGGGAAGTTGAGCTTATGAGCTCTTTATGAAGTTCAGGGTCATCCTGCTTTGGTGTGTGTGAGTGTGTGAGATTGTGTGTGTGTGAGCAGCTGAGAAGAACGAGACCTTGCATCTGCAGAGCTGTTTTTAAACAGTGGCGTCCACTCTGTGGCTATTCCCACGTGAACGCATTGAGGACGTGTGTATGACAGAGAGAGACAAGACACACTGCAGCAAATGGAAACACCACACTAAGTGTGTGTATGTGTGTGTGTGTGTGTGTGTGTGTGTGTCTGACCATCTCTTCCCCCAGTTCTCATGGTCTTCAGGGCTCAGGGGCTTTGACCTGCATGTCTTTCTTGAAGGATGCTCAGCAAGGTCACTGGGGTTAAAGTTCACGGCCTAGCCTTTGAGCGGTCAGAGTGGGCAGTAGAGGAGAACTGAGAGCCCCTGAACCTGAAACAGTCTCAGACTGATGTTCTCGGGGGTTCTCAGTGTTTGCTGAAGCTGGGGGAGGAGGAGCAGAGGAATCTGCTGGTTTGGTGATAGTCTCTGTGTTGACGCATTCCTTCGGGCTCGCATTCGGCACGATACGGGAAGCCTCACAGTACAGTCTTATAAAGAGGGTTCTTCATGGGTTATTTAGGAGACGCCATAGAAGAACCAGCTTTGGTTCCATAAGGGACCAGTTTGACATGTGAGAGGTGTCAGTATGTGTGTAAAGAACCTTTGAAAGGCTCCAAGAAAATTCCACTTGATGTAAAGGTTCTTTACCATGTTAAAGGTTACTCACACTGACTAGAGCCGAAAGGAACCCAAAGTGTAGGGTTCTTGTAGGGCTATTCAAAGTTTTAATAAAGTATGTAGAACAAGAACAACCTTAAGAACCATTAGATGTGTTAGTGGTTCTTAACTTCAAAGTTAAATGGTTCCTTCTATGCAAAGAAAACAGTCATCTATAATAAGCAACAACAGAGCTAAGAGATAATGAAAGTAATGGATGCGTATGTATAGCCCCACTATTTAGTATTTAGCTAACTCACAGCCATGCCTAAATCATCACACACACGCCTTCTGGTACGGAAACTCGGAAACTGCACCGCTCAGGACAGGAAGGCATTCAAGCGTGTGATCAAGACTGCACAGTCCATTTCCAGAGCAGCCGACCCCTCACCAGGGTCATCAGGAGGGCCCACAGCATTAGCAGGGACTGTACACACCCTCAACACAGCCTCTTCACACTCCTACCATCGGGCCGACGCTACAGGAGCACAAAATGCTGGAAAGCAAGACTGAGGAACAGTTTCTATCCACAGGCCATCAGGGTTCTGAACACCTTCTTCTGCCTTCCAGTCTGAACTGGCTGTTCTCTGACATGCACCCGTTAATATAAGCCCACTAAGCATATGCTTACTAAGCACTAAGCTATGCATATCCATACTCTACTGTACTAATATTTAACTTACTTTACTTATTGTTTTTCTTTTACTTACTTTAGTGTACTCAGTAAACATGTGTCATATATATATATATATATATATATATATATATATATATATATATATATATATATATATATATATATATATATATATATTATACAATTTATTATTTAATAACTGCTTGTTTCTGCTGTGCATATGACAATAACCTCTTGAATCTGAATCAAAGAAGTAGAGGTCATCATTAAGACTGAATGTATAAGTAACAGTAGATAAATTTGCCATAACTGACTGTATTAACACCTTCAAAGTGTGCTGTGAAATCTCAGGACTGTCTCAGTCTTCATCACCATTAGATGGACGTACTTTCGGTAAGGAGCTTTTAGAGCTTCAGACGTCTGGGTCCAGTCACAACTGGTGTGAATTGGTTATCTGATTGGAAAGGTTTATCTAGAACAGAGTGTTTCACACCAAACCCCCCACCCCCCCCAACCCCCCCATACCCCCACTCTGAATGACTCAGTTCATATTCTAACTGTTTATTTATCTAGAATTTGTGGACTTTCCCTTTTAGTAAGGACTGATTTCTGCTCATATCAGATTAAGCCACTTTCCTCAAAGGCTTTATATCCATGAGTGAGTGTCAGACACGGCATGGGCCGAGACTCCTCACTGTCTGTTACCAAAACAAACACAGTTTGTGGAGTGATGGAGACAATTAGCCAGCTAGCATCAGTGGAGCTAATAAAGATGAGCCACGTCGCTTGTTTACTTTGTAAACACCAGCTTCCAACTACAACAGTGAGACCTCCTGCCTGAGTCTGACATCTGATATACTGAACTGATGGAGACAGAGTAGATGTGACTGATCTGGGAGCTACACTGTTCAGGAGAGCTATGCTCAGGCCTTCATGTGGACTCAGGGGTACAGGGGTTCGTGTAATGCTGGGAATGCTGTTGAGCCAGAGTGGAGCTGTGTGTCAGAAATGTGTATATCTCCACGCCTTCTGTTTACAGTAAATGTTCCCCTGGGATAAATATTTAAGAATTTAAAAGAAGAAGAAAGCTGAAGACAAAGCTATGCCTGATGATTGAGATTCTCTAGTCGGCTGAAAACATGAGCATTTGAAGAATCTGAGACACTTTGACAAGAAACAAACTGTGATGTTCTAGACAATGACTGGGTCAGAACATCTCCAGAACATCAGGCAGGTCTTGTGGGGTGTTCCTCCCGGTATGCAGTGGTCAGTAACTACAAAAAAAAAAATTTCAAAGAAGATCTTGGGCACCCAAGGCTCACTGATGCTCATGGAAGTGCCACCTCACAACTTACTGGACGTACAGGACGTCTGCAGGCGTCTAACTATCACAGGGCATTCTGAGAGGTCTTGTGGGGTCCATGCCTCACAATATTAGACATACAGTCCTGTATATGACAGGGGGCCACCCAAGGATCATCAATGCAACCCATGGAGCTCCCACCTTGCGTCCTCAGTTCCATTTTAGTCATTAACATTTAGACTATCTCCTGATTCTCTTTTCTGGATTTTCTGGGACTGTAAATCACTCCTCTCACTCTGGAGCTTCTTCAAAATAGAAGATCCAAACAGAGAAGAGACGAACATACCTCGGCTCAGGAGCAACACTTTTGCTGGAGGATGGGTTTAGAATTATCTACACATCCCCGAATGTTGACAGGTAGTGTGTGTGCTTGCAGATATTGTTGCCGCACAGTCTGTCTGTGTGATAGATATTCAGGTACGAGAAGGTGGAAATGAGAACAGTGAGTCAAACATTGACAGAGGAGCATCAGCAAGGAAAAGAGCAAACTCTGTGTCAGAGCGAGAAAAACAGACCGAGAATCTATAATTCATTTCACAGCTCCACTGTCCATCAGAATTCAGCTTAGGCTGACCAAGAACATCTAACTCAATTAAAGAGCTGAAACTGTACTGTAGTGAAAGTATGGTACTGTATCCTAATCTAACTCAATTAAAGATCTGAAACTGTACTATAGTGAAAGTATGGTACTGTATCCCAATCTAACTCAATTAAAGAGCTGAAACTGTACTATAGTGAAAGTATGGTACTGTATCCCAATCTGACTCAATTAAAGAGCTGAAACTGTACTATAGTGAAAGTATTGTACTGTATCCTAATCTAACTCAATTAAAGAGCTGAAACTGTACTATAGTGAAAGTATGGTACTGTATCCCAATCTAACTCAATTAAAGAGCTGAAACTGTACTATAGTGAAAGTATGGTACTGTATCCCAATCTAACTCAATTAAAGAGCTGAAACTGTACTATAGTGAAAGTATGGTACCGTATCCCAATCTAACTCAATTAAAGAGCTGAAACTGTACTGTAGTGAAAGTATGGTACTGTATCCCAATCTAACTCAATTAAAGAGCTGAAACTGTACTATAGTGAAAGTATGGTACTGTATCCTAATCTAACTCAATTAAAGAGCTGAAACTGCACTATAGTGAAAGTATGGTACTGTATCCCAATCTAACTCAATTAAAGAGCTGAAACTGTACTATAGTGAAAGTATGGCACTGTATCCCAATCTAACTCAATTAAAGAGCTGAAACTGCACTATAGTGAAAGTATGGCACTGTATCCCAATCTAACTCAATTAAAGAGCTGAAACTGCACTATAGTGAAAGTATGGTACTGTATCCCAATCTGACTCAATTAAAGAGCTGAAACTGTACTATAGTGAAAGTATTGTACTGTATCCTAATCTAACTCAATTAAAGAGCTGAAACTGTACTATAGTGAAAGTATGGTACTGTATCCCAATCTAACTCAATTAAAGAGCTGAAACTGTACTATAGTGAAAGTATGGTACTGTATCCCAATCTAACTCAATTAAAGAGCTGAAACTGTACTATAGTGAAAGTATGGTACCGTATCCCAATCTAACTCAATTAAAGATCTGAAACTGTACTGTAGTGAAAGTATGGTACCGTATCCCAATCTAACTCAATTAAAGAGCTGAAACTGTACTATAGTGAAAGTATGGTACCGTATCCCAATCTAACTCAATTAAAGAGCTGAAACTGCACTATAGTGAAAGTATGGTACTGTATCCCAATCTAACTCAATTAAAGAGCTGAAACTGTACTATAGTGAAAGTATGGCACTGTATCCCAATCTAACTCAATTAAAGAGCTGAAACTGCACTATAGTGAAAGTATGGTACTGTATCCCAATCTAACTCAATTAAAGAGCTGAAACTGTACTATAGTGAAAGTATGGTACTGTATCCCAATCTAACTCAATTAAAGAGCTGAAACTGTACTATAGTAAAAGTATGGTACTGTATCCCAATCTAACTCAATTAAAGAGCTGAAACTGTACTATAGTGAAAGTATGGTACTGTATCCTAATCTAACTCAATTAAAGAGCTGAAACTGTACTATAGTGAAAGTATGGTACTGTATCCCAATCTAACTCAATTAAAGAGCTGAAACTGTACTATAGTAAAAGTATGGTACTGTATCCCAATCTAACTCAATTAAAGAGCTGAAACTGTACTATAGTGAAAGTATGGTCCTGTATCTCAATCTAACTCAATTAAAGAGCTGAAACTGTACTATAGTGAAAGTATGGTACTGTATCCTAATCTAACTCAATTAAAGAGCTGAAACTGTACTATAGTGAAAGTATGATACTGTATCCCAATCTAACTCAATTAAAGAGCTGAAACTGTACTATAGTGAAGGACTAGGTGACGAGGCCACAGAAGCTAAAGGGTAAAATGATCTTCTGAAACTATAGTGAAGCTGTAGTGCCCTCCAGTGGCTAACGGAGGAGTTGCAGATCAGGAGATAAAACTGAAGCAAGTGTAGAATGTAATAAATATTTTTATGGAGATTTTACGTCCATCATTTCAGCCAACATCAGATCCACACAAAACTATACAGGAAGGCCCATCAGAACAGACCTCACTTGCATGTATCAGTGTCAGAAGCACAGCAACAACAAAAGCAGCCTTTTTAATTCCAAGAAATAAAGAGAGGCGCGAAAATAAATAAAATATTAGTTATGACTGATGATGTTGCATAAGCCCACAGAAGAAAGTAGGATATGGGCTCTTTAAAATAACTGATTTCACTATTTAGCAGAAGAGTCTGAAAACATTTGGAACTATGGGGGTCTGGCAGTGACTCAAATGTAGACCACCTTCTACTTGTCAGGTTTTATGCATCATATTAAAGCAGTTTTATCAGAGGTGTCGAGTAACGATGTACAAATACTTCGTTATCTTACTTAAGTAGAAATGTTGGACTTTTTACTTCTACTTCTCACATTTTCCCTCAATTATCTGAACTTTCTCCTCCTTACATTTTAAAAACAGCCTCGTTCCTCCTATTTCATTTCCCTTTGTTTAATTCCGGCTCGTCATCAATAAAAACCCTCTCCAGATAAATCTCTCCATCTGGAAAGTGTGAGTCTGATCCTGATTGGATGAGAAGTATAAACAGACTCCATTCTGACTCCCTATTGGTTTATAAGAGATCCATCACACCTGCACATGTCCCGTCACTCTCCAGCGAGCTCACAGCAGACGTCTGTAGTCTAGTATGAAGACTGTGTCCGTGGCAGAGACTCAAGAGAGCTGCAGTGAAACGTCCCGACTGAGCCCCACATTTACATTCCAATAAAGCTTATTGATCACACGCCTCTGAAGTCTGACTTTCTGCAGCTTTACAGAACTTCTAGACAACGACTCCTCATATTTTCCTCCATGAAGCTCATGTTGATGCTCAGTAGAGCACAGAGACGCTCCTTTAATAGAGCTGATATTACTGAAATGCTTCATTTTCAATGGGCAGATCTGCAGCTGAAACAGGAGCCTAGTGCAGCCCAACATTTTTAACATCAACATTTTAATAGATCATTCTCCTCATTATGACTTTTAGAGGAATGGGGTTTTGGGGAGGGGGGAGGGGGGGTAGTGCACTATAGACCCCTGTGGCGCGGCCTAAGCTTTCGGCCTTTGTTTTCCTTCCATTACTTTTACTTTTCTACTTGAGTGGTTCTGAAACCAGTACTTTTACA
Organism: Salminus brasiliensis; assembly: GCF_030463535.1. Lineage (NCBI taxonomy): Eukaryota > Metazoa > Chordata > Actinopteri > Characiformes > Bryconidae > Salminus > Salminus brasiliensis. Next base: position 1,662,773 of record NC_132895.1, on the reverse strand, counting down.
CTTTTACTGGAGTAAAAAGCTTCAGATGATACTTCAGCTTCTATAGAAGTCTTTTAAACCCTCGTATCTCCACTCACTTCTACCTGAGGAATGAATGTCAGTACTTCTGACACCTCTGTGTTTTAGATCATGTGTTGTGTTGGGTGTGTTTTGACGCCCTCTGCTGCTCCCCTGCGGAACTGCGCTGTCGTGATTCAGTCATTTCACCACGACAAAACTGGAGGCTGACATCATTTTAACTGCAGCTAAATGCTGTGGACGAAGCTTTTACCTGAGCTCAGGCTCGTCCTGGTGGTGTAGAACATGCTGGAGAACCAGAGCGAGGTCGACAGGACCGTGTTCGTCAGTAATCTGCAGAGCTGTGTGAAGGAGGAGATCTTGTATGAGCTCTTTCTGCAGGTAGGGCGATCTGCTGGGCTTTAAATCTGTTGAGTCATTTGCTGCTCGGTTCTTCATTACCAGCCCTAACAGGCCTTTGACCTTCATCTGCAGACTCCAGAGATGACCGGTTGGTTCTGGGAGGCTGAAATTGTAGATTTATGTATAAATAAATAAATGAATGAATAAATAATGCAGCATGTAGAGAACTCCAGTTGGGTTTCCAGTTCATTCGGAGAGTTAATTGGTTCTCGGTTCACGTAATTGACCTAATTCAACTGGCCTGAACAGCTGATCAGGGTTAGGAGCTCCAGTCTGCACTAGAAGGAGCATGAACCCACTGAACCCATTGAACCCACTGAACCCTTGAGCAGCACTCTCTCACTCACTTTACCCTAGTAGGGCTCTACCAGAGGTACTGTTCGTGTTTGGGCCACTCTGCTGAAAGTACCTCCAACCACGCCCATAATGTTGTCAGAATTGTACTGCAGTTGGTTCCAAATAGTGCCAAAATATTATGACCATCATCCATGGGACGGAGAACAAAATAGGAGTCATGGGACCAAAGATGCCAGAACCTCCCATCACTCTGCGGTCCAGTTCCGACGCTTATTTGTCTGTTGTAGGTGATTACGACAGCGGACAGGGGTCAGCATGGGCAGTCTGACAAGTCTGCAGCTAATACACAGCAGGGGGCGCTGCACTGTGTATGGGTTGTGGCATTGACACATTCCTCCTGATTCATTAAACATGCATAAATATGGACAAAAGTATGTGGACACCTGCTCATTTTATTGTTTCTTCAGGAATCAAGGGTGTTAAAAAGAGTAACTGTTGGAGTAACGGTCTTTACTGTTCAGAGATGAAGGCTTTCTACTAGATTTTAGTGGAGCATTGCTGTGAGGATGTGATTGCATTCAGGGACGAGAGCGTTAGTGAGGTCAGGATGTTGGATGATGATGATGATGATGATCACCACCCCACCTCATCATCATCCCCAACACCCAACTCATCCCAGAAGTACTGGATGGAGCTCCACCACCATCATTCCAGATAACACAGCTCTTCTTCCACTGCTCCACAGCTCCTCAATGCTGGGGGGCTTTATATACCCCTTTACTAGCCCACGCCTGGCATTAGACAGCATGGTGCAAATAGGTTAATGTCGATCTGCTCCAGAGAGTCCTATTCTAATGGCAGTACTTCTCAACATGGACTAGGCAAGCTGAGTGTGTGTGTGTGTGTGCATTTGCACAATGGCTGCATAGCCTTAGACTGGTCAGAGTGCCCATGCTTACCCCTGTCCGCTATCTAAAGCTTTGAGAACAGACATCCAAAAGTCGGAAAGGCGGTGGGACGATCATTTACCTGCGAGAGGCGCTGCACAGTTCGATCTGTGGCGGCTCCACCTGACAACTTGCATGACTTGAGGGTCTGCTGGAACTTCTTGAACATGCCAGATACAACGTGGCGACACGTGGTGGAACAACAGGATATTAGGCAGGTGGTCATAATGTTTTGAGAGCATTATAAAGTTAATTGAAAAAAAAAAACATTATTTACATCAAAGAAACCATTAAGGCTTAACTTTGTTTATTGATCCATCGTTGTTGATATATCTAAATCTTTGATAATGATGTCTACTAATGAAGTCGATTGTAAATGTATGCTAATGTACAATATTCTAGTCATACAGTATTAAAAAGTATTACTGAACACCTCCACACTGTTTGAGGAGAGTTTCTGATGGTTTGGACACACAGTTAGCTCCATGCTAATTGGTGTACATAAACTTTGATTATTTGTTAGCTACATTAGCCTCATAGCTCCAGCGGAACACTAAACTGGGTAAATTAGCTTTGTTACATTTGTCACTTTAATGCTTACAGTGAAATATGGGTGGTTTATAATGTAATTAGGGTCTGACCTAAAAACGGGCCCCTTTGTGTTTTCCTGTTAGGCGGGTCCAGTGCGGAAGGTCGTCATTCCGAGAGACCGAGATGGACAGCAGAGGTCGTTCGGCTTTGTGTACTATAAACACGCTGAAGCTGTGCCCTACGCCATCGAGCTGCTAGATGGAATATGGCTCTACGGTCGTCCCATCAGTCTGAAGTATCCTTTCGGTAGGAAAATCACTGAAATTTAGCAAAGTACAGAATTTAATATAATTTTATATATATAAACTAAAATAATAAATAATTATAAATATGATGTTAAACCAGCTTTGTTAGAGATGCACAACGGCATCAGACTCAGAACACATGCACTAACTCACACAACTATTTATTCCAATATTAACTTCAATGTAGATTTAAGAGAAGAACCATTTTACCCTTAATAATAAGGGTTAATAATAAGGGATAATAATTCTGTATAGAAGCCATTGCATTCGCTGAGGACCCTGGAGGAACCTCTTTTTTTTTTAAAGCTGTAGTTTATTTTTAATTATTTAACTAATTATTAAATAAAATAAAATATTAACATAAATAATTCCAGCCTTTTGAACAGTGGTGTTTCTGTCCTTGTGGTTCTGTGGCATAAAATGACCTCTATTATATTTCATGTCGCACTTCATGTGACCCGGCCTGGTGAAGGACTCAAGCCTTGTCCTCAGAGCCTTAAGATTCAGACCTCATGGCCGTTGCAGTGCGATGCTACACTTCTGTAAAAGCGACGCTAATGAGGCAATAGTGAAGCTAGGCGAGGCCAGTGGTCGCCGCGATGCAACTGCCGCAGTAGTGATGCTACGCGAGACTGGCAGTCGCTGCTGTAGCTGCTGAGCTGTAGAGATGCAGGGCTAACGCCGCGATGGCATTGCTGGACGAGGCCGGCTGTCGTCACAGTAGCGATAATTCTGCTGAGGCACGCTGCTAATGCTGTGGTACCGATGTCGAGACGTCATGCCGTCATGTCGAGTCGGGACTTTGACTCGCTCATTAATGCCACAGTGTGTCTTTACACCACTTCCCTTCAAGTAAGGAGACCCAACCTCAGCGTGCCTACGATTACAGCTGGTCTCAGCAGCTGGTCTCAGATGCTGGTTAGCTTTGTGGCTAAACGTAGGCCTTCTAGGCCGGCCCTCCTGGCAGTCCAGCGAAAAGGACTCTGTATGGGTTCTTCAGTAAATGCAGTGGTTTAATGTTGAACAGAAACTTGCAGATTCTTTATACAATCAAACACAAAGTGTACGACTTGATGGTGTATGATGGTGATGTAGAGCTGGGCAATATGACGATATTTTATTGTATCGTGATAAATATTGTGTATCGCAAAAAACGTCTTTACATATCGTGATACAGTATTTTCACCATATCGCCCAGTTCTATGGGGATGTTTGATTTACAGCAGTTCTGAGAGTTTTATCTTTGTCCTATCTGCTATGTGTCAGGACATCCTCTGCAAGGCTGTGGAGCCTCATCTCCAAACCTGCAGAACGGACTGGCAGGAAACAGGTGAGTCTCCCTGTTCTTTCATCAGTAATGACCTGCTTCTGAAATCTGATATTAATTATTAAAGAAAAGGCAGGATTGAGTCATCTAGGGGGAGTCTTAGCTAGTGGGTGGGATGTGAACATGACCCTCAACTACTGTAATTTATAAAAAACAATAATGTATTTTTGTTAGAAAGCATTGGAACATTTCTATTGGTCCATTCATTTTACAGTTTTACACAAACACAAAAAAACAACAACTGCCAGATTTACATTATGTCAAAAACTACAAAAAAGATTTTGTTTGTAAGAGCGACAAAAATAAATAAATAAATAAATAAATAAACACAAAGTTAAAATACAAAGTTAGCCAAAGTTACTCCAATATGCAATTTCATGCATCAAGTATCAATAATATCAGTTATGACTAATCAGAAATGTAACCTTCAAACAACTTTAAGGGGAAACTTTTTAGACCATGGCCATCTTCAAAGCTTTGCAACTGTAAAATGTAACAATTTGTTTGAATACTACTGAATAATAATAATAGTAATAATAATAATAATAATAATAATAATATTTTTAAATTTTAATTATTATTTTTATTTTATTATTATTTTATTATTATTTTATTATTTTTAATTTGATTTATTTTTGATTTTGTATTACTATACTCCTCGATAGTATAGTGGTGGGTTGTCGGTTCGATTCCCGGGCTCGGCAAGCTGCCACTGTTGGGCCCTTGCGCTCACTGCCCCTAGTTCACTAGTGTGTGTGTGAGTGTCTTCACTACCACAGATGGGTTAAATGCGGAGGACACATTTCGCTGTGCTGTGTACACTGTACAGTGACAAATATGTGCACCTTTACCTTTACCTATCCCCGCCTGTCACATAGGAGACCGGGGTTCGATTCCCTGACGGGGAGAGCAGTCTTTTGGGTCAGTGGTGGCTCAGCGGTTAGAGCTCCGGGCTATTGATAACAGGGTTGTGGGTTTTTGTTTATTATTATTATTATTATTATTATTATTATAGTCAACAGTAGCAGTAGTATGACTACTACTAGTAGTGTGTTATTACTGTAGTTCTGCCGTTATTGACGTTACAGTGGATGAGATTCTGAGAGATACTTTGTTTTTTTCCATGATCTTCTCAGCAAGCTCCCACCTCAGGATGAGCACAGCTGGAGTGACACGGTAAAGCTTATTGTATGTATTTATTTCTAGCCTGATACAGCCATCCTGAACTGTTCTCAGCCTGTTATTTGAGTGTTACACCACTTATGTTTATGCCTTAACCTTTTCACACAATAGGTTCTAGATACCTGTACCTGGTACCAGACCTCAGTCTCAGACCTCTCGTTTCTCGTATCTTTTCTCTGTAGTAGATCAAAGTTTCATTCTTTGTTGAGAACCTAAACTATTAAAAACTGATGAGAACGATTACTTAAAAATGGGTCACTCTTCGTTCCTTCTTGGTTCCTTCCAGTGGTTCTTCTTGCTCCTGGGGGGTTTCTCGTGTTGAGTCTCGGTTTCTTTTCGGGAATCTCTTGCTTTTGGGGAGGTTCTCTTGGTTCTTCTCAGTGATACTTAAAGTTCTAGAGGCTTTTACTGTCATTTAAGCTCTGTACGAGTACACAGTGGAAGGAAATGACGCTTTTCCCAGAACAAAAGTGCAACATTGAACCAAAACGAGGACAAAACAATACAGGACAGTCCATAAATACAATAAATATAATAAATATAATAAATATGACTCTGCTGAGTTTAGTGAGTCGAGGTAATGACTATGAGGTGCACGGATATAGAGTCCTGGTTTCTCTCCTCATGCTCTTAGAAAGTTTCTCCTCTCGAGTCCCAGTTCCTCGCTGTAGTTGGTCCTTATATTCTTTTTGAGTCTCGGTTCCTTTTAGTGGTTCTTTCTTTAGCTTTGTTTTTCTTTTAGTCCCAGCTCCTCTCATTGGTTCTTCCTTATGTTCTTTTTTTTTAATCGTGGATCTTATTAGTGATCCTTACTTAGACACTTTACCCACAGTTGGACACTTCATTATGCTTCATTTACTGCTTCTACTTTTTTAAATGTCTCTGCTTTCCCACTTTTCCCATTTTAATGTCTACCCTTCTTATATTCTAGATTTGTTTTTATTATAATTATTATTTTATTTATTCAGATTGCTCTGCGGGTGTAACTGGGACCTTGAGATCTCAATTTCGTTCCACCCCATGTAGCACATGTGATGCGAATGACAATAAAGTCTCCTTGAATCCTTGACTCTTTTTGAGTCTCGGTTCTTCTCAGTGGTTCTTTCTCATGCTCTTATAGAATTGCTCAGTAGGGGCTGCGTCCACATTCCAGACTCAGAATCGGCTTTGTTGGTTTATAAAGTGCTCTCGAATCAGGAGGGGTTCTACGTTATACTGAAAAGAGGTTCCTTGACTCGCAACAGTAGTGGAGCCCTTTTTGGTGCTATATAGAAGCCTTTAAAAAGTACTTTTGGGCCCTGTCACTGTGATCAGAGGATCGCTGGTTCGTACCCCAGCCAGGGCCCAGAGAAAGCGAAATTCTCTTGCTCTCTCTGGGGTCGGTAGATGGCGCTATCCCCCCATATCACACCAGTGCGATGCTGGCCATCATTGGCGCCTGTTAGCTGGTGCCGGGTGTCAGAGCCGGGTATATGGCGCTTCCCTTCTGGCACGTTGGTTGGTTGGTTGCCTGGTGACGTCGCATCGGCGGCAATTCGGAAAAGAGGTGTGGCTGGCTGAGCACGTGTTGGAAGGGGGTTGCATGTGATGGGGAGGGAGAAAATACATAGTGGTTGGTTAATTGTTGATTTAAATTGGGGAGAAAACGGGTAAAAATCAGAAAAAAAGTAAAAAAAAAAAATAAAAATAAATAAATAAATATATAAATATATATATATATATATATATACACATATAATTAAAAAGTGTATATATATATTATATATATTATAATATTATTATATATATTATAAATATATTTTAAAAAAATTGGACTCAAGCAGTGTCAACATTGCACATGATTGCAGGAAAAAATATATATAAATAAATGAATAAATAATATATATATATTATATATATATATTATATTTTTCTCTTTTTTTTTTTTTTTTTTTTAATTGGACTCAAGCAGTGTCAACGTTGCTGATTTGGGGTGGTCTATCAGGCTACTGCATCATCAGTGTTCAGACCTCACCTCAGTACCCTCTGGACACACTATCTTCAGGTGGTAAAGACGTGTATCTTCTGTTTCAGGTGTCTGGTTTGCCCCTTGATCACTTCTCTCCAGCTATGCTCCCTGCTCAGGGACCGTGCTGGCCTGCTGTCTCTACTCCATCCTCTGCTGCCCCTCAGTGGCCATGGCTGGATTCTGGATATGCCTCTTGGATCCCTGGCTCAGAGGAACAGTCTCCAGCCTGTGCCATGTGTAGGGTATTTGTATATTGGTATATTGTTCCAGCAAAAATGTTCCTTTTACATTTAAAATCCTTTATTTACTCACTTCTTCCCTCCATAACTGTGTTTATCTTTTCTTAACTCAGCGAAGACGGACGCAGAGCACGACCTGGAGAATGGAAAGCATTGCAAAAGCAGAAGAAGCCATGACAGGAAACACAAACGCAAGAAAAGACATAAAGTTTCAGTGTAATCCTGACCGAGAGCGCTCGTAGACGGTTCTTCAGTGTTGGAAGACTCTTGTCTTGTACTTTACAGCACACAGTAGACTCATTTGCACTTAAAGCCACCAGGTAATGAATTGGCATAGTTTATGTTTGTTGGCTGTTTTTTTTTTTTGTGCTACAGATAAAAATGATGTTCAGAAATTTAGCCTTTATAAATTGACCTCATTATTTTGTAGCAGAATTCAAATCTTCAGTAATTCTACTTGAATGGTGTGAATAAAGGCACAGAAGCAGTGTATTGTGGTCTGTTGGACAAGATGTTGCTATAATTAAGTTCCTTTACAGTTCTTATAGTTTTTAGGTATCGCTCCAAATTAGCCTGCGATGGACCGGTTCCCTGGTTGGGGGGTTCTCCTGTTCTGTACCCAGTGATTCTGGGTTGGATCTGGACTCACAACACTAACACAATGCCACTCTGGCAAAAGCACACCTCACTCCAGTCTTTGTCCACACCAGTTTTCCTCCAGCTTCTTAGGTTTCTTCCCTGACCAGGTAGAGGTCAGAATCAGAATCTCTTAATTCCGACAAGTTCGTTACACATACAAGGAATTTTACTTTAAAATTAAATTAAAAAGATAAAAGAAAACTAAACTGTTGAGTTTAAATAAAAGAAAAAAAAAAAGTTAAACTAAAACAGTGTCAGGCCCTTGTTATCGCGCCCTCGCCCGGGGCGATCCCGAGTCGCCACCCACAGGCCCAAATAAGGAATTCCTCCTCAGTTCCACCTTGTTTGTGTTTATGTGTGCTTGAGGTTTGAGCAACACAAGTATGACATAACTAACAAACAAACAAACAAAGTAAAGTATCACACTGAGAGAAAAAAATACACTAAACAATAAATAGAATAAGAATATAAAAAATAATTAAAAAAAGTATAATATACAGATATAATGATATAAACATTTACAGAAATTTACATCTGTACAGCTGTGCAAATAATCCTAGTACAGTTGTTCTGTATGTTATGTATCAGTACACAAGTCCAGTTTGGTTCAGTGAGATTTAGAAGCTCAGTTCAGTTATAGATTAGGTTTATAGATTAGGTGTGGGTGCTGGCCATTGTGGTTGAGGAGCGCTGCTGCTCTGTGGGGAAAAAGCTGTTAGCGTGCCGTGTTGTGCTGGTTTTGATGGTTTTGCTGGTTCTGGGTCTTCTACCAGAGAGGATTGTCTGGAGGAGCTGATGTCCAGGATGAGAGGGGTCAGCTGTAACTTTGCCAGCGCACTTCCTCGCCCTGCTGGTGTAGATCTCCTGAAGCATTGTCAGATTGCATCCAATGATCCTCTCTGCTTTTCTGGAGTCGGCTCACTCTCGGGAGGTGGAGGAACCAAACTAGATGGTAATGGATGATGTGAGAATGGACTTGATGATGGCAGTGTAGAACTGGATCATCAGGGTCGGTGGCAGGTTGAATTTCTTTGCTGTGGCTAGTGGCTGAGAAGATGGCTGGACTCTGGATGGTTCTAGCTGCTGTTCATAACTGGTAACAGATTTTGCCATGAACCTTAAAATGAGCTACTTTAGACAGTCAGAATGCTCTTCACACTCACACTAATCTATTTTACAAATATGGTTCTTCAAATATGGGTCTTCTATGCAAGGGCGTATGTTTGCATATAGATGGTGGGGACACATTCCTGGCTATATTTTGGGAGGAATGAATCGTTCTATATCTGAATATTAGATAATTCAGACCTAAGATCCCAGAGACTACCTCTCAAAGACCATGTTTCCGCCTGCTAGCATTTCCTTGGCTGAAATGAGGGGGCTGAATGCTGATGCCACCTGCTAATATATACATAGCCTACTTAATGCCAGACACTGAGGATACATGAGCTTATCAGGGCTGCAGCGCACATAATAAAATCTTATCCATGCCAACACATTTTTGTACCATGTAAGTATCCACCTATCCATCCATCCATCCATACACCCATCTTCTCATCCACTTCTTCCTGGTAAGATTCAATCAATAATCAATCATTTTCACTTGGAAATACTTTAAAGTCAACCATTATTTACAGTGCGGCCGAGCATTTACAACTTAGTGGGATTGAAAAAAAAACTTTAATCAAGTTCAATTAAAAAGAAGAAAATACATAATTAAACTAACAGTAAAATAATCCAAGGTAAATTGCATGATAATTAAAAACAAAAAAATTAATATTTAATTAAGAAAATATAAAAGAAATAGGTTTTTAACATAAAAGGAAATATAAAAATGGATTATAAAAAGTGATTAAAAATAAATCAAATATAATCTTTTTTTCAATTAACTAAAATATGATATTAAATCTAATTAAAAAGGTAAAAGAAAATAAGTTTATAAGATAAGTTTAAATAAAAGTAAAAGAAAAAGTTAAACTAAAACAGTGTCAGGCCCTCGTTATCGTACCCTCCCCAGGGGCGATCCCGAGCTGCCACCCACAGGCCCAAATAAGGACTTCCTCCTCAGTTCTACCTTGTTTGTGTTCATGTGTGTTTGATTCTGTTCACTTGTGTTGATTTGTGTTCATCTGTGATCGTTCATTGTTCCTTGGTTTTGTTCATGTGTTGCACCTGGGACTGGGAGTACTTAAGGAGCTTCAACTCCTTGATTCTAAGCCGAAAATGGACTCATCTGGAATCTCTAGGACGCCCTGATGTTTCTCACACGTTACCAGTGTGTTCAGGTCGGCTCTAGTACTCGACTCATGTTCAGGAGTAGGTCTCCCGTCAACTCTCGTGGCAAGCAAGGCAGGCTCGCTTCCTGTCCAGGTTTCCAGGCAATCCACGTTCAAGCAAGGTGACCCACGTTCATGGCGGCACGCTGCATATTCAGGTTAGGTCGGCCTTGTCGTTGGATCTAGCAGCTGGTTCTCCAGCTACCCCTCTTCTGTTTATAGAGCGCAGCTCTAGCATCTGGTTACGTTAACGCCCCTTAGCCCAGGCTTTACCTGTAGGGTTTCGTTCAGGTTCTTTGTTTTCCCCCTTTGTATTCCTTTAACTCTAGCTCAGCTCCTGACTCCTCCCAGTCCCAGGTTTGTTGTGTTCGCCATTTTGGTTGTCCCGTTTTGGTTTTGTTTATCGTTGTAACCCTTAGTTGCTGCCTTTCTGTTACCCTGGATTTTGTTAATAAAACAGCTTGCTTTGATTCCATCTCTGTTCATTGAGTGTTCATTGCTCTTGGTCTGGCCGAACACACCATGACAAACTGTTACATGCTGTCTGAAGGTGGTCAGATGATAGACCTTTAAAATGACACCAGGAAAACCTAGGAACCTGACCGGTGATCCAGTCACTGGAGCTGAGTCTGATAATAACTGTTGTTTATAGAAATCATAGATGAGATATTAGCTGGTAGATGACGGGAGAGTTATAAATAAATACTAACACGCCAATGTGTTTCCCGCCGTGCTGCTAGTGAGGGACGACCACCTTTTTTATACAGTCTGCAGTGGTGAGTGTTGTAAGGGCCGCTAGAAATTAATCTCAAAGCAGAGTGAAATATGGCAGAGTGGTGGATGCTTGTCTATAAACCATATCAGCACAGTGCTACAACCTAAGGTCTAGAGTCTTTCATCAGACTGTCCAGCCTGATAGCGAGACTAATCACGGCAAGACGTAACTTTACTCATGTCTGATATTTTTCTTTTTTTTTGAAAGTAGGGATTTTTTCCTTGCACACCCCCCAAGAGATAGAGCATGTGCCATCTTTTTTTATAGAACATGTACTTTGACCTCAACTGTGGCGAGAGCTACCTGTAGGTCCTTGGATGACATTTTAGGATTGTTGGAGACTTCTTTGCTCATCTTTGGGTTCTACTGGTTCTACCTGGTCATGTTGGTCAGCTGTCCCTCTTGTAAATGATTTAGTGGACAGTGGAGCGGCTGATTTCTAATTATTCTGAGATCTTCTCTGAACGTTTGGAGAAATCAAACCATAGACACACTCCACACTCACACTGCGAAGGGAACTCAAGGGATTGGGACTAAACAGCTGTGTAGTCTTAAGAAAAGCACTCGTCAGTGAGGCTAACTGGCTAAAACGGCTTCAGTTTGCTAGGGAGTGTAAAAGCTGGACTCTGGGACAATGGAAGAAGGTCATGAGGTCTGATGAGTCCAGATGTACCCTGTTTCAGAGTGATGGGCGCATTAGGGGGAGGCGGCTGAAGGGCCTAGATTTAGGGCTTCTGCCATTGGTCAGGTCGAGGTTCAGCAACGTTATGTGCCCAATGAATGAGGTCAGCTGACTCCCTGAATCCACTGAACCACCAGGTTCTTTCATCAATAGTTTTTCTTCTCCATGATGGTATGGGCATATTCCAAGGTGACAATGCCAGGAATCATCGGGCTCAGAGGTTTCTGAAGCATGAGATCCATCATTTTCACACATGGAGTGGCCACCACAGTCCAGTCCAGACCCGAACCCCATTGAGAATCTTTGGGATGTTCTGGACTCAGACTCCTCTGCACCTGCAACTTCAGAGGCCTCAGAGAGCTCTTTAGATCTGGCCTTGGTGATCGTCTTCACCTCTCACTTCCAACAACCATCCAGAGCAGACCAGACTAAACGTCTGATGTTTAAATAAGACAGACTTCTCCGGAATAATCTTCTGTTTCCACACATCTGAAGTAGTAATAAATATGAGGGTGTCATAACTCACACTCTGTAATTAAAGCCACGTGAGCTCTGGCATTACTGTGAATGATCGGCCTGTCTACAGCGGGTTAGGTCTTGTTGATGGGTTGTTCTGTTGCTGTTCAGGAAGTCACTGCTGAAGAGCAGTTTGGAGCAGCTTGGTTTGAATCCAGTGGTTTTTATCTAGACAGGTTGTAAAGTTTTCCATAGATGTTTTATGCTGTCATTATCTTTTCTTAGACATTCCAAAGAAAGGATACATTGTGGCCATGTCATTAAAACAGAGCTTCACTTCACTACGTTTTCTAGCCTACTAAAGCATTAATTACTTTTTCTAGCCTGAACAGTGGATGTTTTCTCAATGTGCTTTGTAAAAGATGAACAGTACTGTTTATTTTTTTAACTTTATCAACCATACCAACTATATAGCTTTAGTTTATACTTTGTCTAAGATCTTTCAACACAGCCCTTTTGTGATCTCTGTGTGTGTTATCTGTTCACGCCTTGTTTTCAGTCTCTGGCAGTTGCCTTTGTAGGAACTGAAATCACATGTGGGTTTGTCTTATGAATTCAAGGTAAAGCTTGTTTTAAATTCTTTGAAAATGTATCAGGCTTTTCTGTGCAATTCAGATAACAAGCTGGACCAATTTCATACTTTCTCTGAAAGTAAATATCTCTGAAAGTATGAAATAAAAAAAAACACAATAATATTCAAAATATTAATTACTACTTATAATAATTAATTTGTATTTGTCTTCTAAATGTTATCATCCTAAGCTTTATCAACTCCTCAGAACTTTTAAAGTTTTTTAAGTTTGCTAGCATGGATATCCCAAGGTCTGGATTTTAAAGTTTATTCAATTTAAATTAAACAGCCCAGTTCATCCAGGCGTCCCTGTAGTTACTGAATAATACACCTTTCTGCATTAAGGGGTTAAATGCATGTAGTGCTGAAAACATTAATTAAGTCAAACTTGAACTTTATAAAAAGAAGAGAGGAAGGTGTAAGTGTAGCTGCACTACTTGGTGATTTCACATCCTTGTACAGGTTTGATAGAGGCATCGACAATACTACTAATAATTGTTTAATTTGTTTAATTTCTTGCTTTTAAATATATTGCTTAATCATGTCCTTTGTTCCAGCATTTTAATGTTATTAATTCTTAATTAATGCATTATCTATTTTTTAGATGTATTTGTATTTCTAAATGTTATCATTCTAAGCTTTATCAGCTCCTCAGAGCTTTTAAAAAGTTTGCTAGCATGGGTATCCCAAGGTCTGAATAACATTTTAAAGCTGATTATATTGAATATATATATATATATACACACACACACACATATATATATATATATATATATATATATATATATATATATATATATATATATATATACATAACATTTTAAAGCTGATTATATATATATATAATATATATATATATATAATTGTAAAATGCCAATAATTGTAAAATAATTATTTATTAGTAAGGAGCTTATTTATTTATTTATTTATTTAAAAAGGTAAAGATTAAATTTTTCTACAATTTCAGTGTGAGATTATGCTTCTAAAATTCATTCATGGTAAGGCTTTTAACACATATTAACCAGGGATGCCAATAATTATGGAGGGCCAGACTAAATGTCTGAGATTTAAATATGATTACATACGTTTAAAAAGTAATTTGGTGTCCTAGACTTCATTTATATCATTTATAAAATATCTTATATCAATGTCATTTTATCAAGGCCTGCTCACAGCTCATGAACGGCCTGTCTACAGCAGGTTGGGTCTTGTTGTGATGGGCTGTTCTGTTGCTGTTCAGGGAGTCACTGCTGAAGAGCAGGTTGGAGCAGCTTGGTTTGAAATCGAATATCTTTTCTTAAACTTTCCAAAGAACAGATACGTTGTGGCCATGTGGGTTAACTTGTGAATTCAAGTTAAAGCTCGTTTTGAATTCTTCGAAAATGTATCAGGCTTTTCTGAGTAATTCAGATAACAAGCTGTACCAACCTGACCATGCTGTTCTGAGGATTCTACAACATTTAACATTTAACATATAAGTTTCAATTTTGTCTAAATTTTTTAATATTGGTTGTGAAAAGCATCTTTACTTTAGTTTAATTTTCTCCTTAGTTAATAACGGTTCCACTGATTTCCAGTTTATTAAAACTGATAAAAAGTTAAACTTAATGATGAATGTTTTGATTGTTTGGCAGAGTGATGGGGACCACAGTGTTTAAGTGGTGTGAAGGAATATATGGCAAAACCTGTTTCGGTCTGACAGTGATTTGAGACTGAGACTGGGACGGAGGTTCACCTTCCAACAGGACAATGACCCGAAGCATACTGCTAAAGCAACACTCTTAATAGTTTAAGAGGGATAACATGTAAATGTATTGGAATGGCCTAGTCAAAGCCCAGGGTCTGGTTGCATGAAATACCCTAAGATTTCCCTAAGATTGCTGAGTCGACTTTCCACGGGTCTGTGGTGTTATCGAAGTTTGTGAACAGAAAGAACTATCTCTCTATAAAAGCACAGCTCGTGTTTGATCACCTTTGCAAAATCATGAATGTAGTTGCATGTTGGCGTTTTCTCAGTTATTATCAATTTTGGTTATTTTTAACCATTAAGGCAGCTCTCAAATGGCGATGTTCAATTAACGAGTTTTTATGTAGATGGGGAACTTTACCGTAGGAAAACCTCAGTCACTGCAGGAAAGCCCTTACTGTTTTCTCTTAGCTAAGTAAAATGTTTAAGGGGGTAATTCTCTTGGCTAAGGGAAAATCTTCCCTTGAAAACCAAGATGGCGCCATGGAAGTGGTGGCCTGTTGCAGCAGCTCCTGCTTACTTTTGAGTTTTTCTAACTTTTTAAAATTTGTTAAATTTGTTATAAGTTACATTTTTGGTAGTGAAGTGAAGTGTTGCTCTTGACTCTACATGACTCTAAAAATGTGGTGCTTGTTCTGGTTTCTGCGCTACTTTTTTCTTTGTAAATAATCTGGAAAAATATTGTTTTTATTTATTTATATTTTGTGCATATATTGGTAATTTATCTATATTTGGCATCTGGTGTCTTGCTATCGCTTTGCTGCTGTGACACTGTGGGTTTCCCCACTGTTAGTCTAATAAAGACTGTGTGTGGTTGGTGTGGCGCAACAGATAACACCACTATTGACCAGTGAGCTACCGCAGCATGTGGGGGACTGGGGTTCAATTCCCGGTGTGGGTGACTATGCTGCGCTACACCAATAAGAGTCCTTGGGCAAGACTCCTAACACTACATTGGGGCACCTCTGTAATACCAGTAACCTTGAAAGTCGCTCTGGATAAGAGCATCTGCTAAATGCCATAAATGTAAATAAAGGATTATCTTATCTTATCTTAAGGTTTATACTTAAGGGGAAAACTTAAGGTGTTTTATGCAGTCGGGCACTGACCATAAACCAATTGAGAATCTGTGGTCAGACTTGATGATTGCTGTTCACCAGCAGAAACCTAACTTAACCTAAATCTAACTTGAAGCAGCTTTGGCTTGAGGAATGAGCAAAAATTCCAGTGGGGAAGATGCGGAAAGCTTTAAGAGAATTGCCCAAACTGACTAATTTACATTTACAGCATTTAGCAGAGGCTCTTCTCCAGAGCAACTTACAAAAGAGCTTCACTGTTTACTGAAGAAGAACCTCAGCTCATTTAAATAGACTAAAATTCAGATCCTCTAATCTTAGACTCTACTAAACACAAGTCAATATGAAGACCATAATACTCTACTCTTCACCCAAGTCCTCTCAGAAGAGGAGGGTCTTCAGTCTGGGTTTGAGGACAGCGAGTGTTGGACTCTGCTGTTCGGACACCCAGGAGAAGTTCGTTCCACCACTTCGGTGCAGGACAGTAAAAAGTCTGGACGCTCGTCTTCCGTGGATCTTAAAGGATGGCGGGTCGAGCCGAGCCGTACTTGAAGCTGGAAGGGCTCTTGGTGCAGATCGGATTTTGACCATCGCCATCATTAACGGAGGGGCTGGCTGGTCCAGTCTTGGCTTTGTAGGCCAGAGTCAGGGGTCTGAATCTGATGACCTGGGCAGCAGCTACAGGAAGCCAGTGAAGAGAGAACGCAGCAGAGGAGGAGCTGAACATGGCTGAACTTAGAAACGTTGAAGAAGACCCGACCCGTGCCGCTGTGTTCTGGATATGTTGCATAGAGGGAGACCAGCCAGAAGAGAGCTGCAGTGGTCAAGTCTTGAAGTGACGAGAGACTGAATGAGCACCTGAGCAACTCTCTAGAAAGGAAGGGTCAAATTCTTGCAGCTGTAATTGTTGCAAAAGGTGGCTCTACAAAGTACCGACTAGGGGGATGAATAGTTATGCACACTGATCTTTTCTGTTATTTTGTCCTATTTGTTGTTTGCTTCAAAATAAATAAAATCAAATGTTCAAAGGCATGTTCAGTAAATGAAATGATCCAAACCCTCAAATAATCAATTTTAATTCCAGGTTGTGAGATAACCAAACCCCCAAAATGCCTTTTTTTTGCAAGGCACTGTACTTCGGACAGACAAGTCCAAACTTCAATTATTTGGGCAAACACTGCACTTGAACACAAGGCCCTAGACCAGCTGTGAAGAATTGAGGTGAAGATGGTCATGGTTAGAAGCTGCTTTTCTGCGGTAGAACCTGGAGAACTTTCCAATGTAGAATCCACCATAAACTCTTTACTGTATTAGAAGAAGCTTGAGGAAAATGTGAAACTGTAAAAACACTGAAGCTTTCTCTGTATGGAGGAGTGAGCAAAGCTTTCCCACAGTCAGTGTCAGAGAGGGGTAGATGGCTATCAGGTAGATGGCTATCAGGTAGATGGTGGTATGCTAGTCTGGAATAAGACAGTAATTGCGTTACTATTAATTCCATTTTATAAATGTTGTTTCTTCAGTTGTGTGAGTTTCGGTGTATTATCCCATCTGTCAGTACTGTTCAAATGCAGTTGAAGAGGAGTGTCCTTTTCACATGAATGGCTGCGCTTCAGTGGAAGGGTCTGGAATTATCTGGAATCATTGCGTTTCAGTAATTTCGCAAACATGTTTACATATTTAAAGATACGTAGGCAATTTTGGCCACAACCCCTTTGGACATTGTATTAATAAAAAGGCTAAACTGCATGTCTGCAACCTGTCAGCGGAGTTCTGCACCTTCTCAAGAGCCAGATTTCGTTTGATTAGCAGCACCAGGTAAGTTTAAGTTCTCCAAAGGTTTTCTGAAATGATGTGTTGTGTGTCTCTAACATAAAGACATATCCATTCCCACAGGTCTAACATTACTCAAGCCCTAGAAAGTAAGTACAACATCTAATAAAACCGTGTTTTTCATTTTACAATGAGTTGTGTAATAAAAGTGTATTATTTACATCAGAGGACCCCGACTGGAGGTCAGGCACAGTTCGATTTTTGTTTCTGCTAAATCTGATACTTAACTGCTAAGACGAATCCGGAGTGTTTGAGCAGCAACATCACAAAAACTGCAGGTCAACAGCTCTCTGCAATGCTAATGACATCAACGACAACAAGACTACTACTACTACTAATAATAAGATAATAAAGATAAAATAATAAAAGATTCTTTATTAGACAAACAGTGGGGAAACCCACAGTGTCACAGCAGCAAAGGGGTAGCAAGACACTCAGATGCAGAATGTAGATAAATTACCAATATATACACAATATAAATAATAGAAGTAAAAAACTATATTAAAAGATAGTTTCATATATATATATATATATATATATATATATATATATATATATATATATATATATATATATATATATATATAATATAAATAATATTTATAAAAACAATATTATTTACAGATTATTTACAGATAATTGCAAATTGACCCTTAATTCCACATGTTGGGTGGGGGGCGCACATTGTATTCTTATATTAAGACACCTCTGTCCCCTAAACATGTGTGAGTAGTTTAAGTGTATGTGTGTTAGTAATAATAATAATAACAAAAACAATAATAATAATAATATCACTTAAAATCCTTAAAATATGTGGAAAAACTAGAACTTAGAGAAAATGCCATGAAAAATATGGAAACATTGCCAATTCAAAAATGAAGCCAATAAGAACCAACACATACCTAACGATTGCACACTACAATGATCTATATTCATGGTAAATGTATATATATATATATGGTCAAAGTATAAGCAGAGGTGATGTGATGTATATATTGTTATTTTTATCAATAAAGCTGATTGTGTTTACCAGTGAAACATACTAGTAAGGAAATTTTGCTTTAATTATCAGTCCTGCAGTAGTTCAATAATAATTAACAGATTAAAGGATTCGGAGTAGTAGTGTAATTAGAGTTACAGTCAAAAGAGAAAATCTAAAAAAAGAAACATTGTTGCATTGAATATTTATCACTTTTTTATAGACATGACCATAAATTTAGTTAAATGTAACAATGTAAAGAACACCTACCAGACTCACATTATGGAGAAAAAAGGCAATTATACAGATACAAGGTTAATGTATATATGTTTTACTGTGTGTATTTTTGGGTAGAGGTCTCAGTGTTTGGTACTCTCATTTATTTAAAATTCATTCATTTTAAATTGCAGAGAAATCATGGTGGACTACACAGTTAAAGTGTTAGGTCAAAAAGGAAAAGAGAATGTCTACATCAAGCTCATTGGTACAGTTGGGGAAAGCAAACCCCAGGATCTTTTTTGGGTAAGATGCATAATTTTACTTAATCTATTCTCTACATTACATGATCTGTTATTAAGTCATATGTGGGTCAGTGCTTTTTTCTTTGTACTCATACTATACGCAGGGTAAGTGTTAGCTCTTAGAATTTCCATTGCCAAGCTTGTTGCTTGTTTCTCATACCGTTCTTCCTTACCATCCCTGCAGTACGTGGGCCTGTCGTTCGATGCATGCATTAAACAGGATTATGTATTTCCATTATATGTTCTATTTCCATGGTAAATGTGTATATATGTATATGGTCAAAGTATAAGCAGAGGTGATGTGATGTATATTGTTATTTTTATTAATAAAGCTGATTGTGTTTATCAGTGAAACATACTGCTAAGGTAATTATGCTTTAATTATCAGTCCTGCAGTAGTTCAATAATAATTAACGGATTAAAGGATTCGGAGTAGTAGTGTAATTAGAGTTACAGTCAAAAATCTAAAAAAAAGAAACATTGTTGCATTGAATATTTTTTCCCCACAGGATCATACATTTGGTTACAGGGGTTTGCATATTAAATATTTTATTGTTATTCTATCTTTTATTCTTAACAGCATGACAAGGAAACAATAGCCTGTGAAAGAAGCCTTGGCACGCTTCTCATGGTTGAGCTGGAGGCCAGGCCCTGGAAATACCTCTTTAACGAATGGTTTTGTGACAAAATTGTGGTGACCACACCTGAAGGAGACGAAATTCACTTCCCATGTTACCAGTGGCTGGATAGCAAAAATTCAGTTGTGTGTCTCAGGGAACAAAAAGGTTACTCAAATTTCTCATTTGTTTTGTTTTAAATGATATATATTTACATTTACGGCATTTAGCAGATGCTCTTATCCAGATCGACTTACAAAAGAACTTCACTGTTTAGTCAAGTCAGATTTATTTGTAGAGCTTTTTTACAACTGTTGTTGTCACAAAGCAGCTTTACATAATTAGTAATTAGTAAAAGACAGAGACAAAAAGAAATAACATAAAACATGAGGGATCTAAGACCCCCAGTGAGCAGCCAACAGAGACAGTGGCAAGGAGAACCTCCCTCAGAGCTGGAGGAAGAAACCCTGGGAGGAACCAAGACTCACAAGGGGGACCCGACCCGTCCTCCTCTGATCAGAACTATAGATAAATTATTGATAAAAATGGCCAAACCAGATACAGCAGATAGTTAATAGTGGTGATATTAATAGTGCAGATAGTTAAGAGTCCATTTAGGTTTAACATGGTCATTAAACAGGTAGCAGTGGTAGGAGGGTGTGCCACTGGTCTGGTATGGGTGGTGGTGGGTGGGGGGCCTGATGGTCGGACTGGTAGGTGGCAGCTAGTCTGACGCAGGTAGAGGGGACCTCAGCGGGCAATCTTCCAGCAGGTTGGCCTGGGTGGCCCTTTACTCGGAGACGGTAAAGAGAGAGAGTTAGTTCTGAAGAATAACCTCAGCTAGTTTAAATAGACTAAAATTTAAAGATCCTCTAAAAAAGAATAAAAAAGATCCTCTAAGTTTAGACACTAGTCCTTTAAGTTTAGACACTAGTCCTCTAAGTTTGGACACACTAATAGACACATATATGTCTATTAAGAGCCACAAATCACAGGTTCTCTACTGTATATTTGCATTTGATTAATCCGAACAGGTTTTCCATTAGTCTAACTGAAATCTAGCCTCTAACCACTTTTACATAAGATACTCTGCAGTGTTTCTTATTTGGGAATTGTTCAGTTTAACAGGACAGTAAGAGCCATCTGTAAAAGAGCCGAGCTGTGAGCAAATCTCGTCATAAACCTCATCAATTATCTTAGGAACTCATTTAAGACAATTCATCAGAGGATGTTACTGAATGAGGGGCATTGATTCTGTATTGCTCTTCGTCAAAGAGCCATTTAGAAACCATGTGAATGCTTCGCTAACTTTCTGCATGGTACAGTTATTTAGATTAGATTATAGGACCTTTTAAATTGTTCTGATTTTTACGAAAAAGGCTCAAAGTCAAAAAAACCCACAATTTTTAAACACTACCCTCAAAAATAAAGATGCTACAAAGGATTCTTTGAACAATACCATAAAAGAACCACTTTTGTATCCATAAAAGTATAATTTTTGTCATAAATCAATTTAAAATAAGCTTTTTTCATGAGAACGTTTTTTGGGCCTTATTTTTTAAAAGTTCTTCACACTCTCTATGGCAGACATGGTTCTTTATGGAAACAAAAGGTGGTCTTCTATGGCATCACTCATAAATCACCATCTTTAAGAGTATGTTCCCCTTTTGTGGCATTGAATTGTAAATACAGGAGATAACCATCATCTTATGACTCATCACTAATAAGAAGCTAAAAGCTGAGACTTAATGTAATACTTAAAGCAATAAATATCATTTATGAATTCTGTGGTTTTCTTCTTCGTAGCTACGCTTGTATATCAGGACATGGACATTGAGCTTTGCTCCCAAAGGCATATGGAGCTCAAGAGGAGATGCCAAGACTTCATGTAAGTAACTTAAATCAACAGAATGATAAAAACCTTTCACAATACTTTACAAAAATAAATAATAACATTACTACAGATATAAAAGTAATAGTGTAATCCAGAAAATCAGTGGCTTAACTTTCAAAGGAACAAGTGAAATATCTGAAATCTGCTACACCACACTGGTAGATTCCACATCATACGAAAGAAAGAAAAACTCATGTTAAACTCATTTTTATTTTTTCATTTACTCCACAGCAGTTTATAAATATGTTTATAAAATTAGTTTATGCACTGCAGATATGTGCAGCATGACTCTGCTTATTTAAAAAAAATGGTAAATTTGGAAATTTCTCACGCCATCATTCCCTATCTGTAAATCGTACTGACCGTCGGAGAACTTTGTAACTGCGTCCAAACAAAATCTATATTCCGCACCCTTATGAATAAAGATGCTACAAATGGTTCTTTGAGACAAACCATAGAACCATTTTTGTAATACAGATAAATGTGTGAAAACCTTAATACTGACTTTGAAAAAAAAAAATTTCGGTTAGCGCTCTGGGCTGTTAATGATAAGGTTTGTGGGTTCGATTCCCGGGCTCGGCAAGCTGCCACTATTGAGCCCTTGAGCAAGCCCCTTCACCCTCTCTGCTCCCCAGGTACTGGAGTTGGCTGCCCACCACTGTTGGTGGGTAGGTGTGTGTGTGTTATCTATGAAAATGTACATGCTGGAGTATTTTACTGGTCTGTCCTGCAGATGGAAGGAATATCTGCCCGGGTTACCTTGGATTGTCAATGCTGCCAAAACATCTGATTTGCCACATGAGGTCCAATTCTCTTTTACCAAGGAAATGGAAATGGACTTCTGTGTTCTGAAAGCATGAGTTTTATTCAGTTCAATAATCAAGTTTTAGGAAGGTGTTACTGAATCCCAGCTTAAACATCCTCATATTTTGTATTTCAGGTTGACTGAGTTGAAGTTGGAAACTCCGTTCAGATCTGGTTCATGGCACAGCCTAGATGACCTGCATGACCACTTACATGGCTTCAATGGTATTTATGTATTTGTAATGTAATTATAATTACAATGTAATTGTAATTATTAATGTAATTAAACTGAAAAAAGTAATTAAACTTGTTCAGTCACGTGACATGCCCAGCAGTCAGCCGCAGCAGCCAGGCGCCAGTGCACGAATTCCGCAGAAAAGAGCTTGAGGAATTCTTTTACATTTTGCCCATTTAAAAGAATATTTTGTATATAAAAATGGGAGAAACGCAAGTAGTTTTTATTAGGATAGCAACTGTGTTGTGATTTCAAAATATTTTGCTGTAATGCGTTACTTTACTTTACTACAGAAAATGTACTCATATTACTGTAATGTGTTAATTTATTTTGCAACAGAAAAAGTATTCATTACTGTAATGCGTTACTTTACTTCGTTACAGAAAAAGTATTCATTACTGTAATGCTATACTTTACTTCACAACAGAAAAAGTCCTTATTACTGTAATGCATTACTTTACTTCACTACAGAAAAAGTGCTCATTACTGTAATGCTATACTTTACTTCGTTACAGAAAAAGTATTCATTACTGTAATGCGTTACTTTACTTCATTACAGAAAAAGTATTCATTACTGTAATGCGTTACTTTACTTCATTACAGAAAAAGTATTCATTACTGTAATGCGTTACTTTACTTCGCAACAGAAAAAGTACTCATTACTGTAATGCGTTACTTTACTTCGCTACAGAAAAAGTGCTCATTACTGTAATGCTTTATTTTACTTCGTTACAGAAAAAGAATTCATATTACTGTAATGCGTTACTTTACTTCGTGACAGAAAAAGTACTCATATTACTGTAATGCGGTATGTTGTACCGCACTAGCCTCCAATGTATGTGCTCTTTTTATAGTAGTTTATGTCCAGGAGAATTGGAAAACTGATGAGTTCTTTGGGGCTCAGTTACTGAACGGACTCAACCCCATGATGATTGAGTATTCATTTTCACCAGTGCGTTTCTGGACATGTTCTGAGCCTCATCTCGGTTCTTTCAGAAAGGGAATATCTTCCTCTGTGACTACCAAAGGCTGGACGGCTTGACTGGCAACGTGATCAACGACACGCAGCAGTATCTGTCTGCTCCACTCTGCTTGCTCTTCAGCACCCCTGACAAAACGCTTAAACCAATCGCAATCCAGGTAAGCTTTGTTCAGGAGTCGTTTCATTGCTATCTTGAACTTGGATGACCTGAACTCTGAAGACACTTGTGCTGTTTATCTTCTCTTCTCCATTAATAACATAGTTTTTCAGAGTTTCAGGGTCTGACATAAAAAACAGTGTCTTTGTTAAGTGGGAGTGACAATTTCCCTTCAGAATGAATAACCCTAGTTTACAGTTTAGTTTAAACAGGCTTATTTCCTTACAGTTACAGCAGAAGCCTGAGAACAACCCCATCTTTCTCCCCACTGACTCGGAACTGGACTGGCTGTTGGCAAAGATCTTTGTGAGGAACGCAGAATTCAATGAGCATGAGCTGAACTTCCACCTGCTGCGCACACACCTGCTGTCCGAGGTTTTCACTGTTGCAACACTGCGCAACCTGCCTTCAGCCCATCCGCTGTACAAGGTGAGCACCTATTCTTCCTTCATTTCTATATTTCCAAAATATACCATATAGGAGACAAAGAAACACTGATGATTGGCTAAATGAGTCCATTCAGGATAGAAAAGAATCAACAGTGAATAAACAAAGTGATTCCACGCTGTCTTTAAATGGTCCATGCTGGTAGTACTGATACACACCCGTGTGTGAAGTGGGGCCAGTTCAGGAGGACAGAAACAGAGAGGTATCTCTTAGATTGGGGGTGATAATCAATCAAAATTCAGAGTAGAAATGAAGACTTATTAGCTTCAGCAAGCTAGAAAACTGCACCCTGCACTTACTGCTGAAACGCCATGTGTATAGTGTGTGTATATGTGTATAGTATATATATTAAAAAGGTAAAGGTGCACGTATTTGTCACTGTACAGTGTACAGCGAAATGTGTCCTCTGCATTTAACCCATCTGGTAGTGAACACACACTCACACACACATGTGTTAGGGGCAGTGAGTACACACACACACACACACACACACACACACACACACACACACACAGAGCGGTGGGCAGCCAACTCCAGCGCCCGGGGAGCAGAGAGGGTAAAGGGCCTTGCTCAAGGGCCCAACAGTGGCAGCTTGCCGAGCCCGGGAATCGAACCCACAACCCTGTTATCGACAGCCCGGAGCTCTAACCGCTGAGCCACCACTGCCCCTATAATGTGTATAGTGTGTGTATAATGTGTATATAGTATGTGTATAATGTGTGTATATGTATAGTGTGTGTGTATAGTGTGTTTAATGTCTGTATGTGTATAGTGTGTGTATAATATGTGTATGTATATAGTGTGTGTATAATGTGTGTATGTGTATAGTGTGTGTGGATAGTGTGTATGTGTATAGTGTGTGTGGATAGTGTGTATGTGTATAGTGTGTATGTGTATAGTGTGGGTGGATAGTGTATAGTGTATGCATGTGTATAATGTGTGTATGTGTATAATGTGTTTATGTATAGTATGGGTATAGTGTGTGTATGTGTGTATAGTGTATATGTGCATAATGTGTGCATGTGTATAGTGTGTGTGGATAGTGTGTATGTGTATGGTGTGTGTGGATAGTGTGTATGTGTATGGTGTGTGTGGATAGTTTGTATGTGTATGGTGTGTGTGGATAGTGTGTATGTGTATGGTGTGTGTGTGGATAGTGTGTATGTGTATGGTGTGTGTGGATAGTGTGTATGTGTATGGTGTGTGTGGATAGTGTGTATGTGTATGGTGTGTGTGGATAGTGTGTATAGTGTGTGTATGTTTTTTGGTTGATGTTCTTGTTGTTAATGTAGTCTCTGTCCCCTTCAGCTCCTCAGACCACACACACGCTACACACTCCACATCAACATCATGGCTCGAGAAAAGCTGATCTCAAGCACGGGGCACTTCGCTAAGGTACCTTCATGCTGCATCTGTTAAAAAATCTAAATCAAAGGAAAATGAAGTGTGAAGACTGGAGTGCTGATTCTTTGGGCCAATTTCTACCTTCCAGTACACCGCTATAGGCCGTGACGAGGTGGTCCACACCTTTCTGAAGAGGGCATTCTCCTCCCTGACCTATAGCTCTCTCTGTCCGCCCGATGACATCAAGGCAAGAGGTCTGGAGGACATCCCCAACTTCTACTACAGAGATGACGGCCTGCAGCTCTGGAACATCATCTCCGGGTACTGTGACCTGCTGAACTATGAGGAATATGAGAGATGTGCAGGATCTGGCATTCTGTGTGAAATCACATGACTCTTATTTTTACTGTTGTTCTTAAATCTGAAAGCCATCTAAAATAAGTCAATATTCAGGTTATTAGACTTCAAAGTTCGATAATTGTGCACAGTTATTGTGGACCTGGTATCTTCTGGCTTATATGTTATTAAACATGCAGTAGAGACAGGATGTAACCACCTCTATTTTATGTAGGTTTTAATTACACATAACACCATAGTGGTTGAAATAGCTCTGGATCAGCTCTGACTCTTACAATTTTCATTGTTCTCCAAAACAAACCCATTTTTTATTTTATTAAATAAAATTACATTATATTATTACATTATTTATATATATATAAATGCTGCAAAATTTGGTTTGTTTTGTAGAACAATAAATCTAATTTTGAGTTTTTACAGCATTTATATATGTTATATTGCATTTATATTTGCATATATATATATATATATATATATATATATATATATATATATATAATTTATTTAAATATACACATATATATATATATATATATATATATATATATATATATATATATATTTATGTATAAATGTTGCAACATCTCAAAAGTTTAAAAAATTTCTGTTTTGGGTGAAGTGAAACCCACCTGTCAGGTAATTTGCTGTAGATTTCTGACCAAATACCAAATTTCATTTGCTTTAGGTTTGTTGCAAACCTGTTGACACACTACTACCAAACAGATGATGATGTGAAAAAAGACACCGAATTACAGAACTGGATTAAAGAGATATTTAAATATGGATTCCAAGAAAACATCCAAACTGGTATGGCCTATTGATTTTGGCAGTGATTATTTTATGTTTTACTACAAAAGCATCATATAGTAATCATTTTATTGTGAATATGTTTATTTTTATGATTTAAAATTGTGTTCTGACTCAATTTCTCATGAGCAGGAATTCCTCAGTCTTTTACAAAACTGAACGACCTTATCAAGTTTGTCACCATGGTGATCTTCACAGCATCTGCTCAACACGCTGCGGTCAACAACGGCCAGGTCCATCAGTTTTGTGAAAATTTCATATTAAAAATGAATGATGAGCAGCTAAACTAAAGTTGATCCTAAATCTGTCTCCACTGCCTTTCAGTTTGACTTTGGCGGCTGGATGCCCAACTTTCCCAGCTCCCTCAGACTCCCTCCACCAAAGAAGAAGGGAAGCACCACAGAGGAGACCATTCCTGCTACTCTACCAGATGTGAACACCACAGTCTATACAATGGCCTTCCTGTACCTGCTGAGCAAGAAATCCACTGACCGCGTGAGTCCTGCACATTTTACCCATCTGTGGTAGTGAACACACACACACACTAGTGAACTAGGGGCAGTGAGCACCCACCCAGAGGGGTGGGCAGCCAACTCCAGCAAGGAAGGGCCATGCTGAAGGGCCCAGCAGTGGCAGCTTGCCGAGCCTGTGTATGTATCGAACCCACAACCCTGTCATCAATAGCCCGGAACTCTAACCACTGAGCCTCCACTGCCCCTATAGCCTATAGGGGACACAGAAGGTGGAGGTGGGAATTTATAGGACGTTCGATTAGGAAGAGGAGGAGCTTCAGGCATTTCATAAACAGGAGCCCAGACAGAATCCCTGCAGTTACTGAGTCAAAAGCCGTAGTGTGGAACAGGCCTCGCTGTGTTCAGGGGTTCGTTTGGTAGTGACCATGAGATATGTTCATAAACAAATCAAATAAAAGATTACTACCAAGATAAAAGCATATCTTAAAGATCCGACTGTAAGAAATCCATTTTTCTCTCATATTCCTGCAGCGCCAGCTTGGGGATTACAGAGAGCAGCTGTTCGAGAGTGATGTGAAGGGTGTCTTCGATCATTTTCAAAAGGATCTCCAGAAACTTGATGAGAAAATTCAACACAGGAACAAAGGCTTTGAGTTTCCTTACTGGTACCTGCAACCAACACACGTGGATAACAGCGTTGACCTGTAGAAGAGTGATCTGGCCAGAGCTGGGCAGTGATGGGCAGTCACTTTATTTAGAGTTTGATTGGGGTTTGATTAGGGTTTGATTGGGGTTTGATTGACTGTGATTAATATACATATATTATCAGCTGATTGATTTGCAGTGATATATATATATATATATATATATATATATATATATATATATATATATATATATATATATTATTAGAGTTTGAGATGTTTAAGCTTAAGCACATTATAACCACATTACAGAATTAGGTGTTGGTGTTCTGAAGGTAGATGTGTAAGAAATCAACATAATGGCCTTTCAGGGCCATGAGGCTAGATTAACCTTTCTTTTTTATTTTCAGTTATATTTACATTTACATTTATAACATTTAGCGGATGCTCTTATCCAGAGTAACTTACAAAGTTACTGGTATTGCAGAGGTGGGCCAGTGTAGTGTTGGGAGTCTTACCCAAGGACTCTTGTTGGTGTAGCGTAGCACCCACAGTCACCCAGACCGGGAATCGAACCCCAGTCTTCCACATGGTGTAATAGCTCACTGACAAGTAGTGGTGTTATCTGTTGTGTCAAATCAACCCCAAAAAAGTTCATATTTACTAATTATTTTAATTAAAACATGTCATGATTTTTTTTAACACTCTCGTGATTTATTTTTTGTTTAGTCATTCTGCATCAAAAAATTGTTTTTGTCTTTGACTATTCTTTGAATAAAGCTGGCAAAAGCAAATTTGGAGTTTGGACTGTGTTTTTTAACCTTTAAATGTTTTATTTTGATTTATTTATTTATTTATTTACCTACTTAGATATTTACCAAAAATGATATTGTCCCTTTTAACTGAGAAATTGCAACAATTACAATATCGTTGTTTATCACCTAACTTGCTAGATCTTCCTAAAACCCCACCCACCATTACCGCTAGCTCTACTATGTATGGCAGGACACTCCCACAAACATTTCTGATACCTGTTAATACACAATTAAAACCGTTTAAACACTCGTATGATTTTGCATCAAAAAACTGTTTTTGTCTTTGACTATTTTTTTAATAAAGCTGGCAAAAGCAAATTTGGACTTTGTTTTATAACCTTTACATTTTGTAATTTTATTTATTTATTTATTTACTTACTTATTTACCAAAAATGATATTGTCCCTTTTACCTGAGAAATTGCAACAATTACAATACCGTTGTTTATCACGTAACTTGCTACCATTAGCTCTACTTTGTATGGCAGGACACTTCCACAAACATTTCTGATACCTGTAAATAAACAATAATAACCTATAGTTGTTATACACACAATTGAAACGGTCATTCACAGCCCACATCAAGTTTGACCTCCCGGTTTGTGCATTTGAAATCATGTAAAACACAAAACTGACAATGTTGTGAAATTACAGAGTCAAAATAAAAACTGTACATTTCCTCCTCACATCTCCTCACTGCCCATTGAGCTACTCCTAAATCACCTCACCGGGACACACCTCCACATATCAGTGGTTGGTGTGGTGCAACAGATAACACCACTAGCTGTCAGTGAGCTACCACACCATGTGGGAGACTGGGGTTCGATTCCCAGTCTGGGTGGCTATGCTGTGCTACACCAATAAGAGTCCTTGGGCAAGACTCTTAACACTACACTGGCCCAACTCTGTAATATGAGTTACCTTGTAAGTCGCTCTGGATAAGGGCATCAGCTAAATGCCATAAATGTAAATGTAAATGTAAATATCAGAGGTGGGCCTGGCTTCCTACCACAAAGCAGAAGCCCAGCCCAAACCTCCAGAGCTCCCTCTACCCTCACAGTCATCTCCCACAATATCATAAGTTGAAGGTCTGAACTGGAACAGAATGTTATTGGAGCTTAGTTTTGAAGCAATTGAGGAAAACTGGAGGTTTTAAGTGTTCACTAATTTACTGTTCCGAACCTCAGTCTAAAAACAATGGTGCTACTAAAGGTTCTTTCGTCCTTTAAAGGTAGATGGGTTCCTCGGACCGACTCTTGGTTTCTGCCATGGTTTCTCCTTGCCACTGTCGCCACCACCTCCATTGTGGTGCTTGCTCATAAGAGGTGTGGACCTGGATCTCTGTAAATCTCTTTGTGACCACATTAGTTTTGAAAGGGGCAATAGAAATACATTTTGAATTGAATTGAATTGAATTCTTTGAGCGATGCCATAGAGAGAAGAACTGCTTTTGGTTCCATGAAGAACCAGTTTTGTAATAGAAATGTGATAATTAAATTAATGAAGAACCTTTATATCAAGAGCAAGTTTTTGGGGTTTTTACAGGTTCTTCACACTCACAAATAGGGTTATTATGGAACCATAATATGAATAATCTTTCAAACTAAAGATGTGCTAAAGAGTTTATAAAAAATAAATTCTGCTATATAAAACTAAGCAATCAATGGAAAAGAGAAGCAAAACTCAATCAAATCAAATTGTTTATAAAATAACTGTGTGTTTTTGACATATGCTAATTATTTGGACACCTGCTCATTTAATGCTTCTTCTGAAATCAAGAGTATTAAAAAGAGCTGATCCTGCTTTTGTTGGAGTAACTGTCTCTACTGTCCAGAGAAGAAGACTTTCTACTAGAATTTGGAGGAGAAGCATTGCTGTGAGGGTTTGATTGCATTCAGTGACTTTAGTACGAGAGCGTTTGTGTGGTCATGATGTTGGATCATCCCCCCACCTCATCCCGTCTCCCTAACTTATCCCAAAAGTACTGGATGGAGCTCCTCCACCATCATTCCAGAGAACACAGTTCTTCCACTGCTCCACAGCTCAATGCTGGGGGGCTTTATACCCCCCCTCTAGCCCACACCTGACATTTGGCAGCATGGAGCCAATAGGATCATCATCGTTGATCTGCTCCAGAGAGTCCTATTCTATTGGCAGTACTTCTTCTCTACAAGGACTTGACAAGCTGTGTGTGTGTGCATTTGCACATCTGTGTCAGCAATGGGTGCAGCTTAAAGTAGCTGAATGCATTCATTAGAAGGTGTCCACAAACGTTTGTATATATTGTGTAGTTAAAATCTGGCAGTTATTTTTATATTGTATCAGAATTTCATGGACTGAATGGACTGATTATATTTCAGTGTAAACAACAGAATAGTATTATTAAGCAAACAGTGTGTGTAAATTCGGTGGATCACTGAAGTGATGTGCCGTGTTTCTTTCTTATGAAATTCTTCATGCATTCATTCGTTTTTAAACTAAAGAAACTTTCTTATAGAAAAAAACGTAATGAACTTAATTCCAACTCCATTTCTCTAAAGAAGTGAAGATGACGATCCAAGTAGTTTTACAATTGACTCACTTCAACCAGCTGGGACTTTGCATCGTCGACATCGGCTCTCAGAACCGGCTGATGAATTGCTTTAGTGATAAAACAGCTCTCTGTCGTTACACAACATCAAATAAATGACAGTTTTAGGGTGAGGAGAAATTAGGAGGTCCCTAATGGAAGGAGATAAAATATTGGGTTCTGATTGATAAATGTTTTATGGAGGAATTTAAACAGCAGTGTTGAAGTTTGAGGAGAAGCACTCTGGACTGTTTGGGGTTTTGTAATAAGGAAGTGAGGACTGCTGGGCTTGGCCACAGTGATAAGATATCAGAGCCCATTTACAAATCAGTGTTCAAGGTCAATCTGAGAGGGTTTCAAAAATATCTAACTAAAGTGTTTAACAAATAATTTATGTATGAAAATGAATGGAAGTGTAAAAAAGGAAAATATGGCTTCAGGTTTTCATGTCATTTGTGTTATATATATATATATATATATATATATATATATATATATATATATGTCATCTATATATATGTCATATATAATGCCATCGCAAATGACATTAAAGCTTGAAGTAATATTTAGCATTATATATATATATAAGCAATTGTTTGCAAACTGGTCTAAACTGGAAAATAATGTTATTTGAGTTTTGAAGGAATTGAGGAAAACTGTAGGTTATAGACTGAATCACAGTCTATAAACAATGGTGCTACTAAAGGTTCTTTCGTCCTTTAAAGGCAGATGGGTTCCTCAGACTGAGTCTTGGTTTTTAAGCCATGGTTTCTTGCCATTGCCACTGTCGCTAACACCTCCATTGTAGCACTTGCTCATAAGAGCCGTGGACCTGGCAATTATTTGCCTCTGAACATTTAATTTGATTAATATTTGATTATTTTGATTATTTATTAATAATAGTAGCAGTAGAATCATTTTAAATGATGTATAGAGCCAATTCTGAACTTTTTATTTTTGTAAAGAACAATGCACAAGACATTTTCCTTATATTTAAAAAACAGGCAAAATTCTTATGCATTCAGGTGTGTCTGAGTTGTCATGGTTCCATATAAAACCACTGCATTTACAAAAGAACCCTTGGATAACGCCTTTTACATCAGTGTACTGAAAAATAGTCCCTTACCACATAAAAATAGTCTCTCTTCTGTTGCTATATAAAACCATGGTTCTAGAGAGCCATCTTAAATAAGCTGTCCAGCAGTTTTCCCGAAATTGTTATTTTCTCATAACAATAGTTCACCCTTATTAACCCTGTAACGCAGAAAGGCTTATCACATTACCCAGTAACTACAGGGACATCTGTACAACCTGGTGGGGCTGTTCTCTGGTCTTAGAAGTTAGTAATAACATTTTGGGCCCACCGACGGGACCCACGCTGTTTTTAGGGGTTAAAAAGGTTCTATGAATCACCATCTAAGAGGTTTTCCATGTATTAGAGGAACCATTTAACCAGGCAATGGACCATTTATGCACCTCTTGGAGATCATGGTTCTATGTAGAACAGTTGGCTTTAGTAAAGTACCTTTGCAGAAGCCTCTTTTTTAAGAGTGTAGACAGGTTTTAATAAAACACGTCATGTCGTGGCCTTGAATTGGACTTCTGAGTTCAAAAACCTTCAACTTTCCCTCTTCAGCGGCGCCACTTTCCATACACTGATTAGCTGCAGCACTCATTAGTGCCAGTCACTATTGTTAGTTGTTGCATAATAAAAGTTTACAGCCGCTATTCTTACAGATAAACAGAGACATGCAGACGCACACAGAAGCTCAGGGAGGGAGGGCTTAGTCATAAGAGACCGGCTTCTACTGTGAAAGGCTGAGAAGGACCTGAACAGCTGAATGAAAATGTGCAGGCGGAGGAGTAACTGGTCTTCCTTTGAGGTTCTCCTGACCACCACGACCACTGTGCTGTTTATTGTGTGTATTGGACTGATTGTCGTCACCTGGCTGACTCTCGATTCCGGTAAGGACTCTTCTCTTTATCCTCTTTACTGTAGATGTGATGGTGGGTCAGAAGCGTACTGTAAATGTGATGGTGGGTCAGAAGCGTACTCTACATGTGATGGTGGGTCAGAAGCGTACTCTACATGTGAAGGTGGGTCAGGAGTGTACTGTAGATGTGATGGTGGGTCAGTCAGGAGTTTACTGTAGATGTGATGGTGGGTCAAGAGTGTACTGTAGATGTGATGGTGGGTCGGTCAGGAGTGTACTGTAGATGCGATGGTGGGTCAGTCAGGAGTGTACTGTAGATGTGATTATATATATATATATATTCATACAGTAATCTCATCTATTAAATATTTAGACTACAGTTAAGAGGATTACGCTTGCTAAGATATTTTTGCAGTTTAGAACCACTGTCTTAACTATTGAACTCTTGGAGAACCCTATTTCTATGTGAACTGAAAAACCCTTACCTGCACTTCACCCCAACTCTCTGAGTGATGATATTCTTGGGGAAACATTCTCTAATCGGAAAATCTCATTTTCCAGTCACTCAAGACCAAGCAGTGACCCCCAACTCGACACTCAGTGGAAGTCTGGTCATCTCAGAAGGAGCTGTTTTTACACAGGAGCTCAAAAACAAAAGCAGTGTGGAGTACAAAGCCCTGGCCTTCGACACTGAACTGCTGGTGAATCCTTTATTTATGGTTTTCAAAATATTGTAAATAATCCTAAAGTTAAAAAATAAAGCCTCAAAATACTCAGTTCTGCTAAATAAAACTAAGCAATCAGTGGAAAAGAAAAGCAAAACTCAATCAAATCAAATTGTTTATGAAAATTGTTTTTTAGTTTGACATATCCCATTTGGACACAAGTATTTGGACACCTGCTCATTCAATACTTCTTCTGAAATCAAGAGTATTAAAAAGAGCTGATCCATCTTTTGTTGGAGTAACTGTCTCTACTGTCCAGAGAAGAAGGTTTTCAATCATTCCAGAGAACACAGCTCCTCCACTGCTCCACAGCTCCTCAATGCTGGGGGGCTTTATACCCCTCTACTAGCCCACGCCTGGCATTATTAGGCAGCATGGAGCCAATAGGGTCATGATGTTGATCTGCTCCAGAGAGTCCTATTCTATTGGCGGTACTTCTTCTCTACAGGGACTAGATAAGCTGTATGTGTGTATTTGCACATCTGTGTCAGCAATGGGTGCAACTTAAAGTAGCTGAATGCATTAATTAGAAGGGGTGTCCACAAACTTTTGGATATATAGTGTAATAATAATAGATAATAATAAAAAATAATAGATAATAAAATCTTATGCCAGGCTGATGATTGTGTGTGTATCAATATAATAGCTATTAAATATCTTGCCAGTAGTCTCAGACAGTCTTAATCTTTGGCTGTTCATCATTCCATCAGATCTCTGAAGCTTTTGGTCGGAGCTCCCTTAAAGATCACTTCAGAAGATGCAAAGTGACCAAGTTCAGGTAAGATGTCCCCTCTTCTGGAAATCCCTTCTGGCTGGTCTCCCTTTGCTCACCATCCGGGCCCCTGCAGCTGATCCAGAACAAAGCGGCACGGGTCGTCTTCAAGGGCGTCCTCTTCTGCTGCGTTCTCTCTTCACTGGCTTCCTGTAGCTGCTGCCCAGGTCATCAGATTCAGACCCCTGACTCTGGTCTACAAAGCCAAGACTGGACCAGCCAGCTCCTCCGTACTTGATGCCGATGATCAAAAGCTGATCTGCACCAAGAGCCCTTCCAGCTTCAAGTACGGCTCGGCTCGACCCGCCATCCTTTAAGATCCACGGAAGACGAGTGTCCAGACTTTTTACTGTCCTGCACCGAAGTGGTGGAACGAACTTCCCCTGGGTGTCCGAACAACAGAGTCCAACGCTCGCTGTCCTCAAACCCAGACTGAAGACCCTCCTCTTCTGAGAGGACTTGGCTGAAGAGTAGAGTGTGTGGAGGATTGTGTCTCCAGACTGATGTCTGTATTAAGTAGAGTTTAAGATTAGAGGATCTTCTGGGTTCTAGTCTGTATAAACTAGTTAAAGGTATTTTCTGAGTGAACAGTGGAGCTCTTCTGTAAGTCGCTCTGGAGAAGCGATTCTGCTAAATGCCTTCAATGTAAACAATCCTCAAAATAATAGGAAGGTAAATCTGATCCAATAAGACCAGTTCTTGACCTCTTCAGAATTTAGCTTCTGTAGGTTTACAGAGGAACTACAAGAGTAATATGATAGAGATAGGGGTAATAATAGGATGTGGACATTCAGTGAATCTGTATTAACTGGATAAATGTGAGGAAGCCTACACTTGATGGGTTAAAAGAACCCAGTTTGGGCCAATTACATAACCCAGCATTGGATCACTATATAACAGACTGCATTCAGTGACTTTAGTACGAGAGCGTTTGTGCAGTCATGATGTTGGATGATCATCACCCCACCTCATCCCCGTCTCCCTAACTCATGCCAAAAGTACTGGATGGAGCTCCACCACCATCACTCCAAAGAACACAGTTCCTCCACTGCTCCACAGCTCCTCAATGCTGGGGGGCTTTATACCCCTCTACTAGCCCACGCCTGGCATTAAGCAGCATGGAGCCAATAGGTTCATGATGTTGATCTGCTCCAGAGAGTCCTATTCTATTGGCAGTACTTCTTCTCTACAGGGACTAGACAAGCTGTGTGTGCATTTGCACATCTGTGTCAGCAATGGGTGCAACTTAAAGAAGCTGAATGCATTAATTAGAAGGGGTGTCCACAAACTTTTGTAAATATATATATATCTGTGTAATTTGACAAAAGAAACTGTCTGTATCGGTGAATATGTTCACTTGGCGACCAATCTTTGGTGGTCTTTGAGCAGTTGCAAGACCAGGCTTCAATTTCTATGAATAGGGAGAGACCAAAATACTGGAAACTGAAGGTCAGATTACTGATAAAATCGGATTAAAAACTCATGAATAGTTTGTAGCGGTCAGCTCAAAAATTCTTGTTCTGGACACTACCACAGATCTCCACATCAAGGAAGTCTTTCCCTACCAGCATGTGGACCTTCCACCAGCTGATTGGGTCTTTCTGTTAAAGGGTGTAAACAGACGCTATGTGGAGAGACTCCCGATAACTCCCAATTATATTTCTACCATTGTCTGCTTTCCTCGTTTATAACATCTCTGGTTAAACTGACCAGGCATCAAAGGGTTAAAATCTGTATAATCCAACCAACTGGTTCTTAAGAGTTAAACTGTGGTTACTTTGATGTTTGAGCTTTGTTTCTTTATTGTAACGATATCTGATGTGTAATGTTATACATATTTATTATATTTAATTAGATTATACATTGTTTTCTTTTTTTATGTAAGTGGTCTAGTAGTGGACGTAAGTAAGTGGGCGCACTGGTAACGAGCAGGCTTGTAGGGTACAGGACCAGGAGGTTTATAGTGAAGATACAGTAAAGGATATCTAATCTTGTTTCTCCAGTCAGGGTAGTGTAATTGTGGACTTCGACCTTTTCTTCCGTGATGCTGTGGACTCAAAGTCAGCGGAGGACGAGTTGGTATCCAGTGTCCAGAGCAGCGGAGGACTCATAATAGACACCAGCAGCATTCAGGTCTCAGGTAATTTCCCCTAAAGTCAACACAACAGCTCCTATCTGTCTATCTATTTATCTATCTATCTATCTGTCTGTCTGTCTGTCTATCTATCTATCTATCTATCTATCTATCTATTTATCTATTTATCTATCTATCTATCTGTCTGTCTGTCTGTCTATCTGTCTATCTATCTATCTATCTATCTATCTGTCTATCTATCTATCTATCTATCTATCTATCTATCTATCTATCTGTCTGCATACTGTATATGTCCAAATGTATGTGGACACCTCTTCTAATGAATGCATTAAGCTACTTTAACCCCTTAAAAAGCCTATGGCCTGCCAGCGGGTCAAAAGTGCCACTACAAACTTCTATTACCAAATAATAACTGAGTAATACACCTTAGTGTGTAATAAGCATTTCTGCGTCAAAGAGTTAAGCTGACACAGATGTGCAAATGCACAATCATACAGCTTGTCTAGTCCCTGTACAGAAGTACTGCCAATAGAATAGGACTTAACATGAAGCTATTGGCTCCATGCTGTCTAATGCCAGGCGTGGGCTAGTAGAGGGGTATAAATCCCCCCAGCATTGAGGAGCTGTGGAGCAGTGGAAGAACTGTGTTCTCTAGAATGATGGTGGAGGAGCTCCATCCAGTACTTTTGGGGAGTTGGGGATGATGATGAGGTGGGGTGGTGATCATCATTCAACATCCTGGCCTCACTAATGCTCATTACTGTATGCTATCAAATCCTGACAGCAATTACTCCATCAGAAGCCGGATAAGCTCTTTAAATCTGGGTACACAGGCACTGTAAACGTTGATTCTGAAGAGTGTGTGTGTGTGTGTGTGTGTGTGTGTGTGTGTGTGTGTGTGTGTGTTAGCGGTGAAGTGTCCAGATGGGCAGAAGGCGTGCAGAGAAGGCAGCACCTGTGTGTCTCTCACACACTTCTGCGATGGGATCCTGAACTGCCCCGACGGCTCGGACGAGTCGGAGCGCATCTGTGGTACTTTATCAGACCTTTATCAGACCTTTATCAGTAATGCTTTTCATACACGTCAATCATTCTGGGTCACTCAGGGCTGTAGGTTACTGGGCTTTATGTTTCCATAGCGACTGTATGTGATGGACAGTTCCTCTTGCTTGGCCCGAGTGGCTTCTTCCATTCTAAAAACTTCCCCCAGGATTACGACAGTGATACGAGCTGCCGCTGGATCATCCGGTACGTACCCCTGTAGACCCCTCTGTTACTGTGCCTGCCAGTTCATTTCACTCATTACCTAACCCATCACCCCAAGCACCCACCCACCCATCTACAACCCCAACAAACCACCCATAACCCAATATTACCCCAGCCATCACGCCACCCATCACCCCAACCACCCACCTCACCTATTTACTAATCTCCACTCATCCTCCCAACCATCCTCCCACCCAACAATCCACTAATCCATCACCCACCATTCCTAAACCAACCCACCCATTCATTACCCCACACAACCAACTACTAATCCATCACCCACCATCACATCCATTACCCACCAACTGACCCACCCATTCATTACCCCACCCAACCATCCACTAATCCATCAATCACCATCCCATGCCATCCATCATCCCACCAACTGACCCACCCATTCATTACCCCACCCAACCATCCACTAATCCATCACCCACATCATATCCCATCTATCACCCCACCAACTGACCCACCCATTCATTACCCCACCCAACCATCCACTAATCCATCAATCACCATCCCATGCCATCCATCATCCCACCAACTGACCCACCCATTCATTACCCCACCCAACCATCCACTAATCCATCACCCACCATCACATCCATCATCCCACCAACTGACCCACCCATTCATTACCCCACCCAACCATCCACTAATCCATCACCCACATCATATCCCATCTATCACCCCACCAACTGACCCACCCATTCATTACCCCACCCAACCATCCACTAATCCATCACCCACCATCCCATCCCATCCATTACCCACCATCACCTAATAACTGACCCACCCATTTATTACCCCACCCAACCATCCACTAATCCATCAACCACCATCCCATGCCATCCATCATCCCACCAACTGACCCACCCATTCATTACCCCACCCAACAATCCACTAATCCATCACCCACATCATATCCCATCTATCACCCCACCAACTGACCCACCCATTCATTACCCCACCCAACCATCCACTAATCCATCACCCACCATCCCATCCCATCCATTACCCACCATCACCTAATAACTGACCCACCCATTCATTACCCCACCCAACCATCCACTAATCCATCACCCACCATCCCATGCCATCCATCATCCCACCAACTGACCCACCCATTCATTACCCCACCCAACAATCCACTAATCCATCACCCACATCATATCCCATCTATCACCCCACCAACTGACCCACCCATTCATTACCCCACCCAACCATCCACTAATCCATCACCCACCATCCCATCCCATCCATTACCCACCATCACCTAATAACTGACCCACCCATTCATTACCCCACCCAACTATCCACATCATCCACCATCCAACCCATCACCCCACCAACTAACCGACCCATTCATTACCCCACCACAACCAACCACCCACCTACCCATCCATCACCCCACCCACTCCACCCACCATCCATCCATCCTAATCACCCATCTCTCCACTCATCCACCCATCACTGTTGCTGCAGTGTCCACTGTTACTGAACTTTTCTCAGACTCTGTTTCACTTTGTTCCACAGTGTTGATGATGGCTTTGCTATAAAGATAGTCTTCGAGGTTTTCCAAACAGAGGAGGGAATCGATGTTCTGTATATTTATGAAGGAACAGGGCCTGAAAAAACACTGGCACGTGAGTTCATAGCTATTCTACAGTGTATTATACTATGTTATATTATATTACACCCTTACACATTTTAATGGTTCTTTGCCTGGTTAAATGTACAAACCTGTTGTAGACGACTCTTCATCCTGTCAAATTAACACCACTACCATCCAATTCATGCTTAGCTTTATCTGGTACTGAAAGTGTTATCATGGTTATTATTGGTATTAAAATTGAATTCTGTTAGTAGTGGATTACTCTGTTATCATCACTGAATAATAATACTTACCTCAAATTAAGGTACCTCAAATGGTTCTTTGAGCAATGCCTTTGAAGAACCACTATTGTTTCCATAAAGAATCATATTTGCATATTATGTTACTCTACTGATTTCTCTGAAATTCCACAACAACACAGTTTATACATGTTATTCTCCTCAGACTTGCTGTCAGGCTCTTCTCCGGGAACCGTCTGGCTGTTCTCCAGTGAAGCCACCGTAGAGTTCTCATCTGACTTCATAAGCAACCAGCAAGGCTTCTACGCCTCTTACTGGGCAGAGAACATCAGCCAGCTTTCCAGTATGTCTCCTTTTCAAACCAGTCAATATTCACTCATTCGCAAATAAACAGAGAGAATCTGATGAACTCAGCACTGGAGGAACTGAGGAACCTCTCCTCTTGATTCTGGATTTAGTTTCTGAAACCATCCTAGACTGAGAAGGTATGGTAGAGTCACACAGACAGCAACAGCATTTTCCATCTTCAGCAGCCAAACAATTCAACGGTCCTGCAGATTTCTCCTGTACAACATCCAGAGAATTCGACCCTTCCTCTCTAGAGAGTCGCCCAGGTGCTCGTTCAGTCTCTCCTCACTTCAAGACTTGACCACTGCAGCTCTCTTCTGGTTGGTCTCCCTCTGAGCACCATCAGGCCCCTGCAGCTGATCCAGAACACAACTTCACTGGCTTCCTGTAGCTGCTGCCCAGGTCATCAGATTCAGACCCCTGACTCTGGCCTACAAAGCCAAGACTGGACCAGCCAGCTCCTCCGTACTTGATGGCGATGGTCAAAAGCCGATCTGCACAGAGAGCCCTTCCAGCTTCAAGTACGGCTTGGCTCGACCCGCCATCCTTTAAGATCCACGGAAGACGAGCGTCCAGACTTTTTACTGTCCTGCACCGAAGTGGTGGAGCGAACTTCCCCTGGGGGTCCGAACAGCAGAGTCCAACACTCACTGTCCTCAAACCCAGACTGAAGACCCTCCTCTTCTGAGAGGACTTGGGTGAAGAGTAGAGTATTATGGTCTCCATATTAACTTGTGTTTAGTAGAGTCTAAGATTAGAGGATCTGAGTTTTAGTCTATTTGAACTAGCTGAGGTTCTTCTTCAGTAAACAGTGAAGCTCTTCTGTAAGAACTCTGGAGAAGAACCTCTGCTAAATGCTGGAAATGTAAATGTTAAATGTTCAACACAGGTCCAGGATTTTCCATGGCACTTAGAACATTAATCATGACTATGGACACAAAGATGGTTCAGGAGTCAAATCCTCCTCACAGTGATGGTCCTCATCTAGTGTAAAGTATTTCCAGAAAAGTAGAGGCTGTTAATGCAGCAAACGGACAATCTCCCAGCTGATACCTCTGATTTCAGAAGATACGCTGGAGAATCAGGTGTCTACATAGTGTATTTTACTACTATGATAAGCTTGGGTAAATTGACCAATTGATCAAGAATTGATAATGTTGGTGTTATTCTCCTCAATGCTGGACTATCTTTAATATTTTTGTCCACAGAAATAATATAATACACTGTTAAATTCCCATAATAATAATGTTTTCATGTGAAAAGTGTGTAAAACGCTGACTGGCCGTGATTTTTCAGATGAGGAGAAGATTCAGTGCTCGTTTGAAGCTGGTTTCTGTTACTGGAGGCAGGAGCATGAGGATGATGGAGATTGGGTCAGAACATCAGGCTCCACTTTCCCTCCTCTCACTGGACCAAGCTTCGACCACACACTGGGCAACCAGTCCGGTAAGGCACTGAACATCTCAGAAATTCTAGTCTGGAACCCACTTACAGGCCCAGGTTCGAACTCCAGTAATTCACATCACACTGGCCATGAGGATGCCAACCTTATAAGACCCCAAAACCCTCAGGTAATGCCATTCATAATCAGTTCACTTACGGCTATTCCATGACTTTGGGTATGCTTGTGCATAAACTACAGACTAGATGGGGTTTATATTTTTAAAATTATTTTTATGATGAATGGAAATACACTGAAATTCATGATAAGCCATCAAACAAATTTAATATATATGGTATTTGCATATTATTTGCATATTAAGAATTTCCCCACTGCAGGACTAATAAAGGATTATCTCATCTTGAAGGATTATCTTATCTCATCTTATTAATGCTATTAGAGCTTCATTCTGGACATT
This sequence comes from Salminus brasiliensis, assembly GCF_030463535.1. NCBI lineage: Eukaryota > Metazoa > Chordata > Actinopteri > Characiformes > Bryconidae > Salminus > Salminus brasiliensis. Next base: position 1,620,909 of record NC_132895.1, on the reverse strand, counting down.
AATTTTGGTGGAATTTCATTTGGGATCACCTATAAGCACCTATAGCCTATGTGGTGTGATTGTGAACCGTTTGAACACTAGTGCACATAAAGAGATTATAGAGTATAATGTAATCCTGCAGGGTTCTACATCGTGACCCCGAGCAGTCCGGGGAGCTGGGAGAAGATTTTCCGACTCTACAGTCTTCCTCTGGCTTCAGCAGATGAAGAAATGTGTCTGCGGTTCTGGTTAGTGTTCTAGATCTAGACTCCAAACGTGTAGATAAAGCTCTGTAGAACATTTCTGAAGCACTAATAAAGTCATATGTTTAGTAGCGACCCTCGTAAACTGAAGGGTCCACTCCTCTTATGAGCATAAATTAATTGATGAGCATGAATTAATTTAGTATGAATTAATTACATTTATGCTGGATATTAATTTTATTAGTTCCTGTATTTTGTATTAAAATTGTATCCATTTTATTATTTATTCAGAATATCAATAACAGAAATGATATTTCTTAGAAATTCATGGATTTTATTACAAATTCATATAACATGAAGGTTAGAGTCAGTAATAACTGTAAGCTTCAGTTCTTCAATGTGTGTGTGTGTGTGTGTGTGTGTGTTCAGGTATCACATGTATGGTGTGGACGTCTATCGCCTGGCGGTGATGGCTGAGCGAGGGTCAGTCAGAACCATCCTCTTCCAGAAACAAGGAAACTATGGGGACAACTGGAACTACGGCCAGATAACAGTCAACACAGCGGACCAAACGGTCAGTCATGTGAGGGAGAGGAGAGACAGTCAGATATTCTGTGTAAAAAGTCCATTTTAGGTTAAATCTGTTTTTAATAAAAAACATATTATTAATAACAATAATCCAACAGATTTCATTAAAATCTCCTTCTAAATATTATTTTTAATGGATTGTGTTTAATTTTACTTTCAAATGTTTATTATAAGTTAATGGATATTAATTTATTTGGAAATTTATTCTGCTATTTTAATTTATTCCAAATTCATGCTGGATATTAATTTTATTTGTTTACTTGTATTTTGTATAAAAAATGTATTCATTATTATTTATTCTAAATATTAATGTACATTACAAAATTCTGGATAATCAATTCATTGAATATTCATTTTGGATAATAATTTTATTTGAAATTCATTCTGAATATATATTTGTTATTTTATTTGAAATTCATAGATTTTTTATTTAATGAAAAATTATTTCTGGATTTTATCAGACCTTCATGCAGGTTATTGATTTTATTGGAATAGCCCTGTGTCGACCTTTCCAACATGCCTTTATCTCCTGCAAATTCTGAAGTTACAGAGAAGCCTCCTCACGTTATCCTGCAGCAGAAAAATATAGAAATGTATAAATAACCATATTTTTACTATTTCATAGTTTTTAAATGATTCCAAACTTTTGAACAGTGGTGTTCAGTTCACCAGTTGCTCTTTTTTAAAGCTCAACTTTTGACTTCTTTTGTGTTTTAGATAGTTTTTGAAGCGCGGAAGAATGGAGGCTTGAGGAACGATGTTGCTCTGGATGACTTCAGCCTGACCTCTGGACCATGTGCAGAAAGCCCATTTCCAGAGCCAACTGTGGTTCCGCTGCCCACCACTCCTCCACCAGTAGCACGTACGATAGCTCTCGTTTGGAGACCGCAGATAAGCCGACAGACCGGCAGATAGATTCAGTTTCATGCAAAAGTTTGGGTATCCTTCAACAAATACAAATCCTTACTTAAGGGAACAGTTCCACCAAAAAATATCATAATCTCTGATCCCAGATTCAGTCCATCAGCCAAGATTAAAGACTAAAGAGATGCTAAGCTAATAAAACACTGTAAGCTGTGAACACACCAAATACGTCATTTATTGGCTTTAAAACTATATTAAAAAAAGCTACACAAACAAGTTAAAGAAGTGATCTGTTCAAATGTCAGGAATAGAATTTGAAACATTTAAGCTAAATTGGGAACAGTTCTGGCACTTAAATTCCATTTATTAAATTTCTTTATTTAAATTAATTAAATTCCAAAAATCTTTTGAAGCACATTTATTTTTAAGAGTACTAATTTTTATGACATCACAACAGTGATTTCAACATTTTTTGAAAAAAAAAAAAGTTTTGTAGCGCATTCTTCATGTCTGGACGATGTGTTGAAACTCCAGCAAAATGTTTATTAAAAAATACATTTATTTGTCTTTCCAGGAAATGGGCCCTTTAATAATTAAAGTATTAATTATGATTTTTCCCCATAATTACAGCCGACTGCGGAGGTCCCTTTGATCTGTATGAACCGAACACCACCTTCAGCTCGCCCAACTATCCAAGCGGCTATGGGAACGATGCATCGTGTAAGTACTATAAACACTACACTGCAGTTTAAATACAGTACAGTCAAAAAGTTTGTGGACACTTCAGTGAATTCAGCTGGATTAAGGCACCTTACAGCCGATACAGGCCTCCAGATACACCCACAGCTTAAGGCCTAAAGGTCACCGTGTCCAATAAAGTCCACCAGTATTCGTCTGAGGAGCAGTGGAACTGTGTTCTCTGGAGTGATGATAAGGCTCCATCCAGTACTTTTGGGATGAGTTGGATTGGCAGAACCAATCATCCAACATAAGTACCTGACCTTACTGATGTTTTTACTGTGAATGGACGCAATCACATCCTCACAGCAATTTCCAACATCTAATTTAAAGCCTTCTCAGAAGAGTAGAGGATGTTACTGCAGTGCCTGCAATACCTTGTTTACCTATTTTTTGGAGAAACATTGAATGAGCAGGTGTCCACAGACTTTTGGCATTTAATGTGTCACAGATTTAACCATGTCAGAGCTGATGTTCATTAAGGTCCGAATGGTTTGTGTGTTTGTGGTCAGGTTTGTGGACGCTGCACGCTGAGGAAGGGCACAATATCCAACTGCATTTCCAGGATTTCGCCCTGGAAGCGGCGTATGACATGGTGGAGGTTCGAGATGGAGTCGACCCTCATTCCACATTACTCGGTAAAGTGTTTTAAAGGTCCTTGATTCCTCCAGTTCTACCAGAAGACTCTGAAGAGACATGAGAGCAGTAAAGAGTAAATGTAATCTTGACAAACAATGAGATAGGAACATCGTTAGCAAGTCAAAGCTCTACGTTGATGGATGAAGTCTTTGGTGTAGGCCTCATCATCAGCCCAGGTCTTACAACACTGGAACTTTTGGGACCAAACTGGTGACAGTGGGAGGGAAGGAGGCTGGCGATTGGCTGAAGAAAGGATGATGCTGCATTAGAGTCTCCTGGCAGAATATATATATATATATATATATATATATATATACAAACACTATATGGACAGTAAAGGGATTGGGACACATCTAATTCAGGTGTCTGATTCAGTCCCAAATCTCCTCCCTCCTAGATCTTCCTCCATCAGCTGTGAGTGGTGTTATTATTGAACAGTGGAAGAGTTTAGGAGGAACAGCTCACAGAGAGCAGCTCAGCCACCGAGTGTCTGTCAGACCACGTAAAGTTACAGAGCGGGGTCAGGGCCGAGTGCTGAGCTCAGAGCAGAGTGCAGAAAAGCCTCCAACTGACTCAGTAACTGCAGCAGAGCTCCAGACCTGCTGCTGCTGGTAGAGCTTAGAGCAAAGGGGGACCAGCTCCATATTAATACAGCCTATGGGTTTAGAATGGGATGGTATTACAGCACCTGTAGCTGGAATGTGTAGTGTCCCAATACTTTTGTCCATATAGTGTATGTTTGGTTTCCAGTAAAAAAGGTTCTTCAATGGTTCTTAAGTAAAGGTGACAGAGTATGTACAGTAGAACCGTGACAATTTAATGTTTAAGTGTTTTTGGCTGGGTTCTTTTCGGATTGGTGGAAAATCTGTTGTAGATGTTTCTATATTGGCTTCACATTCCGGCATAAAGCTTCCACTACTGCTACGAGTCAAAGGACATTATTAATTCTACATTAATGATTCATTTCTGAATTTCTTGAAGGTGTCCTAACTGGAGATCGTGTGTTTTCTGACCTGTTCTCCACGTCCTCTCAGATGACTGTGAGGTTTTTCTCCGATGCATCTGGAAACAGCAGAGGATTTCTCGCGAATTTCAGCACGGGCGTTGGCCTCGGGCAGCCAGGTGAGCTAAAACACTGTCCACACATCTCTCGACTTGACCTGGCTTTATTAGCTAGTGGTAACCTACTCAAAAGAGTCTTATTCAATTGGGAGAACTCCTCCAGAGAGCCTAGACAAACCGTGTGTCAGAATCAGAATCAAGATCTCTTTATTTCGTGAAGTATGACATGTACCACCAAAAACAGAATAAAGAATAATAAAGGTAAAAAATACTAAAAGTAACAAAGAGCTGAGGGAGCTGAACATGTATAAGAACTACATATCCATATATAGCCTGAGAAGACATATATAAACACCAACCATCTGCAAATTAAAGTAGCTGAATGCTGTGTGTCCACAAACTTTTGGACATGTAGTGCAAATTGAATCTGGCAGTTGTTCTTTATATTGCATCAGAATTTCATAATAAACAGACCAATTGCAATGTTCCATAATGACTTGTAATAAATATTTGGACGGCAGAGACATTATATATATATATATATATATATATATATATATATATATATATATATATATATATATTATATATAAATACATAAATACATACATTATATATATTCTTTTTTTACTTTAACATTATTAGGCAACCGTAAGCATACTGTAAAAAGAGCTTAATAAACAAACCTATTAATAACTTTATATATTATATATCTGTCTCTATGTTCTCTGAGCTTGCTTAATTACAATTCAGAAGTGGTTATTTTTTATAGCTGTAAGTTTTAAACACCATATTTATCAAGTTAAATCAGTATGTTGGTCACATGGGGCTGCTGTCCAGTACTGCTGAGGCAGTTTTCCTCATTATGCTAAATATATCTGATATAAAAGTATGTAAATATATATTTCACTTCCCTCCTACAAAACCTTTCATTGCATTTTATTTCATTTCAATGCAGAACCATGTCAGACAGGGCAGTACCAGTGCAGGTCAGGACACTGTGTGTCCAGTTCCAGTGTGTGTGATGGTGTGGTCAACTGCCCCGAGGGTTCTGATGAAGCGTACTGTGGTGAGTATTCATCCTCATTCACTGTGGGGGAGGACTCTTTCTCTCCAGTGAGGTTATAGCTGTAAATAAGCACCGTGTTAACACCAGGGTTTGGGTTGTTGACACGGTGTCGTGATTAATATGTTATCCTGTCATATTTCAGTGCAGTTAATGCCAGTCAATCTCACTGGAGCTCAGCGACTAATGCTTCAGATACAGAACAACTTCTACACAGCCTGTGCTCTGGACTGGAACCCACAGTTCTCCAACTTCTTCTGTCACCATTTAGGCTATAGGTGAGCTCTCAGAACAGAGCACAGGGGGCATGCTATCAATGCAATTGGGATACAGTACCATACTTTCACTATAGTACAGTTTCAGCTCTTTAATTGAGTTAGATTAGGATACAGTACCATACTTTCACTATAGTACAGTTTCAGCTCTTTAATTGAGTTAGATTGGGATACAGTACCATACTTTCACTATAGTACAGTTTCAGTTCTTTTAATTGAGTTAGATTGGGATACAGTACCATACTTTCACTATAGTACAGTTTCAGCTCTTTAATTGAGTTAGATTGGGGTACAGTACCATACTTTCACTATAGTACAGTTTCAGCTCTTTAATTGAGTTAGATTGGGATACGGTACCATACTTTCACTATAGTACAGTTTCAGCTCTTTAATTGAGTTAGATTGGGATACAGTACAATACTTTCACTATAGTACAGTTTCAGCTCTTTAATTGAGTTAGATTGGGATACAGTACCATACTTTCACTATAGTACAGTTTCAGATCTTTAATTGAGTTAGATTTGGATACAGTACAATACTTTCACTATAGTACAGTTTCAGCTCTTTAATTGAGTTAGATTTGGATACAGTACAATACTTTCACTATAGTACAGTTTCAGCTCTTTAATTGAGTTAGATTAGGATACAGTACCATACTTTCACTATAGTACAGTTTCAGCTCTTTAATTGAGTTAGATTTGGATACAGTACAATACTTTCACTATAGTACAGTTTCAGCTCTTTAATTGAGTTAGATTAGGATACAGTACAATACTTTCACTATAGTACAGTTTCAGCTCTTTAATTGAGTTAGATTGGGATACAGTACCATACTTTCACTATAGTACAGTTTCAGCTCTTTAATTGAGTTAGATTGGGATACAGTACCATACTTTCACTATAGTACAGTTTCAGATCTTTAATTGAGTTAGATTTGGATACAGTACAATACTTTCACTATAGTACAGTTTCAGCTCTTTAATTGAGTTAGATTGGGATACAGTACCATACTTTCACTATAGTACAGTTTCAGCTCTTTAATTGAGTTAGATTGGGATACAGTACCATACTTTCACTATAGTACAGTTTCAGCTCTTTAATTGAGTTAGATTGGGGTACAGTACCATACTTTCACTATAGTACAGTTTCAGCTCTTTAATTGAGTTAGATTGGGATACGGTACCATACTTTCACTATAGTACAGTTTCAGCTCTTTAATTGAGTTAGATTGGGATACAGTACAATACTTTCACTATAGTACAGTTTCAGCTCTTTAATTGAGTTAGATTGGGATACAGTACCATACTTTCACTATAGTACAGTTTCAGATCTTTAATTGAGTTAGATTTGGATACAGTACAATACTTTCACTATAGTACAGTTTCAGCTCTTTTAATTTAGATTAGGATACAGTACCATACTTTCACTGTGTCCATTTTATACTACTCTTTAATTGACTTTGATGCTACAGTATTCATACTCTTTTATTTGTTTATTGAACCCAGGTCCGGAACCGCTTCCTTTTTACCCCAGTTAGATGAGGACGCTCCCTTTGCCATTGTCAGCTTAGCTGCTAATGGCTTTCCGGATTTGAAGCCCAGGTACATGTTTTAACCTCTTTCTGGGGGCATCTCATTCCTCTGTGTTCTGTATTGTACTGTGATCAGAATTGGAATAGTAACAGACTACATGTAACATATCTGTTTACCAAATCCATCATAACAGAATGTTTTAAGAATTGTTGTGTTTTAGAAATTCAGAAAACATTCTTGACATGGCAACTTTGGTAGATCAGCGTAGTATGATAAATGTACACTATTTTAATAATTATTAACTGAGTATGCCCATGAAGTCCTTATGACTGATAAGAATATGTACGTGTATGTGTTTTTATGGTGAAAGATAAGACAGGGAGAGACTTAATTATGACTTCATCTTTCAATGGTTTTTATGACTGACAAACAAGTGATTATAAAACTACATGAACTTTTAGTACCATTAGAACCAGTTAGAAGTAGTCAAAAAGTAATTTATTCAATGTTATGGTACAAAAATAACAATTTTACAAGGTCCATGTGGAAAAACATGTTTGCTACTGTAGATCAATAGAAGCAATATACATTTTATTGAATTAATTAAGCATGCCAAAAGGTAAGGAATAACTGCCTCAGGGCTGGAAGAAGAAGACTTGGGAGAAACCAAGATTCAAAAGGGGAAACAGGACTTAGGAGGGGGTACATATCCACCTCTGGTAAAAACTACTTATAAATTATTTTTAAAAGTCACTTTACCACTGCACAATACTTCATCCACTCAGATGTGCTGATATCATCATGATATAGTATAACTAATATGATCATAGTATATGATGGTTAATTCTGGCAATAACAATAATAATAATAATAATAATAATAATAATAATAATAATAATAGCAAATAGAGTCCATATAAATTAGTATATTAAATGGAGGATAGGCAATTAGTCTAAGGCAGATAGCAGTAGCTAGAGGGTGGGCAGCTGCTCTGATGTGGTTAGCAGGAGAGCCCAATGGTCAGTCTTCTGTCTGTGCCTGTCCAGACAGGTGGGCAGTTTCCTTTAACTCTGAAAAAGGTAAAGACAGAATTAGTTGTGATTGGATTTATGGAGAACAGAGAATGTTGAACAGTATTATAATGTGTCTGATGACTCCAGCAGATCTGACTATTACATCCTAATTAAAAAGAAAAGAGCCAGAAGGTAACACAGACACGGCACTACCCTGAAACACTGGCATCCATCCTCTCCACCCCATCATTCAGATTCAGTCAGATACTGTAAATAAGTGTTTAAATAAATGTTTATATATAATGTACAGCATGTTCATGCAGCTGTGCTGAGTACAATGATATAATGATATGTTAGATTTTGTTTAAAAAGCTATTTCACTATTTTTCTTTTAAGTGAAAATTGTCCCGGGGAAAAGGTGGTGTCCCTGTACTGCGACAACCAACGTAAGTAAGAAAAAACTGTCAGATATATTTTTTAACAGCTCCCAGAATACATTGAATACATGTATATAATATTACACCCTTAAATTCTGAATTCCTATATTTTATTCAGATAATATAACAAGACTGTAGGCCACTAGGGGTAGGTCTAGAGTCACCCCTTAAAACATGTTGTTTAGGTTTGTGCACCCCCGTCCAAATGACACTGTTGTTGATGTTCTGAGTGCAAAGGTGTCAAAAGTATTGACATTCATTACTCAGGTAGAAGTGGAGATACTAGGGTTTAAAAAGACTTCTTAGAGTGTATAGGCCGCGCCACAGGGGTCTATAGTGCACTAACCCCCCTCCCCTCCCCAAAACCCCATTCCTCTAAAAGCCATAATGAGGAGAATGATCTATTAAAATGTTGATGTTTAAAATGTTGGGCTGCACTAGGCTCCTGTTTCAGCTGCAGATCTGCCCATTGAAAATGAAGCATTTCAGTAATATCAGCTCTATTAAAGGAGCGTCTCTGTGCTCTACTGAGCATTAACATGAGCTTCATGGAGGAAAATATGAGGAGTCGTTGTCTAGAAGTTCTGTAAAGCTGCAGAAAGTCAGACTTCAGAGGCGTGTGATCAATAAGCTTTATTGGAATGTAAATGTGGGGCTTAGTCGGGACGTTTCACTGCAGCTCTCTTGAGTCTCTGCCACGGACACAGTCTTCATACTAGACTGCAGACGTCTGCTGTGTCTCACTTTCCGGATGGAGAGATTTATCTGGAGAGGGTTTTTTTATTGATGACGAGCCGGAATTAAACAAAGGTGAAATGAAATAGGAGGAACGAGGCTGTTTTGAAAATGTAAGGAGGAGAAAGTTCTGATAATTGGGTAAAAATGTGAGAAGTAGAAGTAAAGAGTCCAGTAAAGTTTAGATAACCAACATTTCTACTTAAGTAGGATAACGAAGTATTTGTACATCGTTACTTGACGCCTCTGTCTGAGTGTATAAGTGAACAAATCCTCTATAGTGTCACAGTTTGTGGAGCTTGGAGGAGGAGGTGGACGTAAATGCAGGTAATATTTATTAGAAATAACAAGAACCAAACCAGAAATGAGAGAATTACAAACTAGAAAAGCAAACCAACAAAAAACCCAAACACACAGGAACCAAACAAGCTACTGATAGAGACGGCCCAGGTCCAGGCCCAGATCAGGGAAACAAAGGGAAAGTGCAAAATACTAAAAATAAAGAGACTACTTATACAAACAGACCCACAAGCAACATCTGAGACTAACAAGAGGGCAGGGCTACAAAGGAGGCACAGGCGAGGACACTAACAACAAGGCAGGGCTAAGGCGGAGACAAGGAACCAACACAAACAGAGCCATGTGCTGATGTGCACATGGCAGGGACATAGACCAGCAAGGGAAAGTTGTTACTTTAAGGGCCCAATGACAGGAATGGCAATATGACATTTATTAAAAATGAGCAGAACTGTGTCTCTGAACCAGGGGAGCACAAACCTTTCTAATCCTTAATGAATAACTGGAGAAACATAAGCTACACTTTAAGGGTGAAACTGTTCTGTGTGTGGTCCAGCATGTGGAACAAGGCAGATTACCATGAAAACGGCTTCCAGCTCATCCGAGGCAGGAGATACATGGGTGGAGGAGGATGGAGGAGGGAAGAATGAGAGCTCTTCAGGCAGGGTGGTCGGAGGACAGGACGCACTGAAAGGAGCCTGGCCCTGGATGGCGTCTCTGAAGTGGACAGGCCGGCATGTGTGTGGAGCGGCCATAATCGACAGAGAGTGGCTGATCACGGCTGCACACTGCGTGTTCGGGTGAGAGGTCACTTCACTTCTGCGGTCACTTCTGTCTATCATGTCATAGTCCTTTAACTTTTTACACTGCCTGGCTTTGATTACGGCTCGTATTCGCTGTGTCATCGTTTCCTCAAGCTTCATTCATTTTGGTCCAGAGCTGCATTGAGTTTCCCCCAAGATCTTGTATTGATTGGGAGATATGGACCACTGCGCAAAGCCTTCTCCAGAACATCCCGAAGATTCTCAATGGGGTTCGGGTCTGGACTGGACTGTGGTGGCCAATCCATGTGTGGAACTCATGCTCCTGGAACCTCACTTTCTTAATTTGAGCCCCATGATTCCTGGCATTGTCACCTTGGAATATGCCCATACCATCATGGAGAAGAAAAAACATTGATGGAAGAACCTGGTGGTTCAGTGGATTCAGGGAGTCAGTCCCAAATCAAAGCCCTCCCCCCACAGGCTTGTACGGTAGGCACTAGGCATGATGGGTGCATCACTTCAGCCGCCTCCCCCTGATACGCCCATCACTCTGAAACAGGGTACATCTGGACTCATCAGACCTCATGTTAGTCTTTCATTGTCCCAGAGTCCAGCTTTTACACTCCCTCCCAAGCCGTTTTAACCAGTTAGCCTCACTGACGAGTGCTTTTCTTAAGCTGTTTAGTCCCAATCCCTTGAGTTCCCTTTGCAGTGTGAATGTGAGTGCTCTTACTTTCACTATTAAACACAGCCCTGAGCTCTACTGCTGTTTCTCTACGGTTTGATTTCTCCAAACATTTAAGTGATCGCCGATCACCATCATTCAAGATCAGGGTTAAATAACTTGTTGCCAGCTGAACCACAATCACCCATAAGCACCCAACCAGTGTAGAACTCAGTATAAACGAGATGAAGTGATGATGTGATGTGATGGGATGTGATGTGTCTATCCTGCCTATAGGAAGAATATTCACCTCTCCAACTGGGTGGTGGTGCTGGGTCTTCATGCGCAGTATGAGTCTGACACTTCACAAAGACAGTACCATCTAGTGGACCAGGTTATAATGAACCCGCACTACAACAGGAGGACTAAAGACTCTGATATTGCTCTGATGCACTTACAGACCAGAGTCAACTTTGCAGGTAAGCAGTGACTCTCCACTATGAATTATTTAGAGTCCACTATGAACAAATCACAATCTATTATGAACAAATCAGTATTCACTATGAATTATTCAGTATCTTCTATGAATTAACCAGTATTCACTATGAATGAATCAGTATCTACTATGAACAAATCAGTATCCACTATGAATTCTTCAATATCCACTATGAATGAACCTGTATCTATTATGAACAAATCAGTATCCACTATTATTTTTTTAGTATCCACTATGAATGATTCAGAATCTACTATGAACAAATCAGTATCCACTATGAATGATTCAGAATCTACTATGAATGAATCAGTATCCACTATGAATGAATCAGTATCCACTATGAATGATTCAGTATCCACTATGAATGATTCAGTATCTACTATGAATGAATCAGTATCTATTATGAATGAATCAGTATCTACTATGAATGATTCAGTGTCTACTATAAATTGTTGAGTATATACTATGAATTCTTCAGTATATACTATAAATGAATCAGTATCCACTATGAATTGTTCAGTATCTACTATGAATGAATCAGTATCTACTATGAATGATTCAGTATCTACTATAAATTATTGAGTATATACTATGAATTCTTCAGTATATACTATAAATTAATCAGTATCCACTATGAATTGTTCAGTATCTACTATGAATGAATCA